>NC_060264.1:14073140-14373140 GCF_021901455.1 Neodiprion lecontei
TTTAACCCAATAGTCGATGCATCTGATTATTGACAGTATTACAAGCCAATCTAATATAAGGTTGATATAACTTGATCTACGAACCAATGATTTCAATTATTCGGGAAATCACGATTAGTTCTACTAACTGACCTAGTCTTCAATCGATTAAATTCTCATTGGTAGTATAGCTATGAGAGTTCTACACGCAGATTCCTGTTACCGACACTTACCGACATTCTCCCCAGACTCAAACCCTTTTCCGCGATGACGTCACAGTCTGCCGTACCGACTTGAGGTCAAAACAATGCAACCTTACCGACAGTTGTATCGGTCAACGGTAAAAATCGCACTGCTTTACCAACAATTCTGATCGGTCGAAGGTCAAAATCGTGTTGTTTTACCGACAATCTTACCGATCGAAGGTCAAAGTCTTCATGTAGTGCTCGTCTGCCAACGGTAGAGGGTGCAGCGGGGGCGAGAACTTTTTTACCGTCCCGCATTCTTTTCCCACGATAGGACTGCTGATGTGTAACATTAACCACTCCAAATTCCTTTTCCACGGTAGGACTGCTGTTGTGTAACATCAACAACCCCCACATTCTTTTCCCACGTTATCAACCACGTGACATTCCAAAATTAATAGTTCCGAGAATTGTTTTTTATCCACTCGGATATCGCTGATGTGTAACATCAACCACCTCACATTCCTTTCCCACGTTATCAACCACGCGACATTCCAAAATTAATGGTTCTGAGAATTGTTCACTTACTCGGATGCGGGTCTGATATCAACCACGTGACATTTTTTTGGCTTGTAACTGTCATGTGAACTCAACGATAAATTTTGAACGGGTTCAGTCGAGACCAGAGTGCAAGGTCGACCGATAGCCGCGGTACATTCAGAACCATGCATCAGCGGTGTTGGGTTACTATCGCACTGGGAATGCTAAAAAGTGCGCGCGCATACACAAACATACGTATTTGATATCAACCACGTGACATTTCTTACCCTCCACCAAATTTCAAATTATGTGGTGGGGGAGCGTTATATAAAACAAAAGTGAAAACTTCATCGCCAGTCTGAAGCTGTTCTTCTTGTAAATGAGAAGTGCTTTGGAACAACAACGTGAATTGAAGAAACGACTAGAACTGCTCATCAAGAATATTGGAGAAGTAAAACATCTGCTGAAAATCAGATCTGACCTCAATCAACTCACAAGAGATTTTGAGCACATACAACTCGACAGTAACGATCATGGACTTTTCAAAATTAAACGGAGTCGCTCGCCTAGAGACACTCCTGCCCTTGAAAAAGTCTGGGACCTCGAAGTATACTTCGAATACCGAGTCAGTGGCGTTCGTCGGGTTAAAACGAAATTTGGTGATAAAATCGTTCTGGACTTGGTGGACTCTGTCACGATTTTTCTACCGAACCGACTGACCAAGGCCCTCCAAGAAGATAAAGATTTGTTCCAGAAGTTGACGACAGCCAGTAAGGAGATACAGTTGCATCTACGCTATCTTGGCGAACCGTACGGTCAACTTGAATTCGTATACGTATAATCTGAGTATCACATTCAAATATCCAGTGTCCTGTGGAAGTCTTACGTTTAATAAACGAAAGAAAAAAAAGATTGAAATTACGAATATTTTTTGATTTATCGCCTAACCATCTTGTATACCTTTAATCCTACGTACGTTTTGTACCTTGTATTTATATCTAGAATCAAGTCTTAAAATCTAAGAGAATGCTACTTCAAACACCACTAAGCAACGATGGAGGGTTTCGAGCTGCGTTTGCGTCTTGTAACTGTAACGCGAACTCTACGATGAATTTTGGATGGGTTCAGACAAGACCAGAGTGCTAGGTCGGCGGATAGCTGCGGTAGTATACATTTAGAGCCAAGGATCTGCGGTTTTGGGTTACTATCGCTCTAGGAATGCAGAACATAACTCGGTTTGAGTACAGCTCCGTCAAGGATGGAGAGCAAGGTTGAATCTTACATATGCTTTGCATTGAAAAAATTCTCTCTTAAGAGCTAAGGTGAAGGTAAAGGTGTAAAATTATTTCATGAATATTCTTTAAAAAACAGTTCTATTGAGTACAATTTTTAGGATACAGTTGACAATTACTTCACAACGATAGTACAATAATTCTATTCAACAGTATCGTAACCAGAATGATATATTCGCCAGGAATGTGGGACCGTTCTTGTAGACGCTTCTGCCCAGTAACACAGATCGTACACCCTCGCCATCCGAACAGTATGATGATTTTGTAGCCAATTTTGAAGTATCAAAACGTTTTGTGCTGCACAGATTGCGTTGGGTATTGTATAAGCGTCGCATCTTAGAGACACAGCTGAAGTTTTTTGTAAGGTTTGAAGCGACGGACAGTCAACGTCCAGCATATCGATGATTTGAACTTTCGGGACAATTTCAAGCAACCAATTTCGTTTTTCTTTTCCTTTCACGTACACGGTTTTAGCTTTGCACAGCCTGTCTTCAATGGTCCACTGAACTTCCTCCAACGGTATGATTCCACAGCTCCATCACAGTAGATTGAAATTATAGCCAATTCTTTATGTCCGAGAATTGAGCATGGCCATTTAAGATTAGAAAAAAAATAAGTTTTGTGCTAAAATGTGCTTGGTTTGTGCTGCAATGTGCCGCGAATCGCAGGTCCCGATTATCAAAAATCGGGCTCTAATCGTCAAAAAATCATTTTTTCAACCAGCATGGCCATTTTGTTTTTTCAAAAAAGCAAGAAATGTGCCAGAATGTGCTAGGCTTGTGCTGCGATGTGCCGCAAACAGTAGTCGATTATCTCCAAAAACGTAGCTAATATTGCCAAAAAACTATATTATAAAATTTTTTTCGTCTAACTTCGGTCATTTTTTTTTAAACGCGATGTCCCGATTCCTCTAGCTGTGTAGACATCGCTAGGTTTGTGTGATACGTTGTTTCAGGAATGGCCTTTTATGTAATTATTCTCAGATATAGGTGTGTAATTGTGCGATTTTGGACAACAGAAATGTCCGATCACTTTCAGTTCAATTGATATAACTTTTGTTTTTCTATAGGTAGATTGCGCTAGGATACAATATTTTACGGTGCTTTGACATTTTTCAAACGAGGATTATATCTTGCGTGTCACAATATGCAATCACGATGAGGACCATTCACTTACAAATACATAAAGCAGAGCCGCGTTGGCCGTAAGCAGAACATAACTTATGTTGCCCGGATCTCACCACGTGGAGGTGCGGTTGGCATTTGTGGGTTCAACTAAAATCCATCCCACTTTAAGATCCACATTCACACACCATTTACACTTTATGTACAAGCACCCAGACTTTTTATTTACAGCCGCATTTACTCATCGATTTATACCATATTAACAAGCACTGACGCATTTAATTTTCTTTTCTGAGGCATCGCTATCAAATCGTGTATACACGTAGGTGAATCTCTACCGATACAGTACCGGTGACTATTTGCGCTTTTTTGTTGCGCGCATTATCATTATATCGGATCCAATGACTGCCAGTCCAGCAATATCCAATATAATGTCCAACAGAATTTATACACTTAGGCCCATGGTACTCAACAACGCCAGCTAATTTACATCGAGTGCCGTCTGTTACTATCAAGTCTCGAGGAACATTTGACAGTATCTCTCTCTTATTTCTACCTGTATCGACATCAAGGAATGAATGTGAACCGTATTCGACAATTTGTGTACTTGTACTACAACATTTGCGCGGAATATACCGTCCTAACGATACCGCTTGATGAAGAGCTGTTATTCCTTCTGATGTCAAGGGGTTGTAGTTAACATCTAAAAAAACTCGACGATGTTCTGTTTCGATACCGCATTGTGAATACTTGCATCGCAGTGTGTAACTGGGTATACCAACGAATAAACCTTCGACAAGAACAGTAAGATTAGAGTCTGCCCTGATTTTAATGATTTCGCCTTTCCGTTCTTTTTTTATTCTTGGTAAAGCTAGTAGCGCATTGGCACGTTCTTTGAAAACCTGTGACACTAGACCTTTTTGTATCAATGGTTCGATACACTTGTATATACCTGCATCGCTATTTACAATGGTTGCGTTTTAACGTGGATTATTACAAATAGCCATCGCTAATATTTGACAAACGCTATCGAATCCACATGTGTTTTCCACGACTAATATAGTTGATCTATCCTTCATATTCTTAGAACAATTACCATTGAGTAGCAGTGGCAGTGAAGTATAATGCCGTGATATTATTAGAGTCAAAATTCAGACACGCTTTGGAGTATTCAGGTTTTTTTTTTGTTTTATTCTTATTCCTCCAGTTGTGCTGCTTTTTGAGCTCTATCACCGCTGCGTTCGCTGAGTCCAAGACTTCATCGCTTCTTACGAATAATCGGCGCCGCTTTTGATCAGAGCCATGCTCAATATTCCCAAGTGGATTATCTAATGGTAACTCTCGGCAATGAGTATCGAAATGAATTTTCGTAACTGTATCCGTTTCGGATGGAGTTGGACGGCGTTTTCAGGTTTCTTGCTTAATGACTACTTGATCACTAGGATCATGAAAATCGTCGAAAAGATGCTGTGCGGGATCGTCACTGATTACTTGCGAGCAATTCTCAATATGATCTGGTAAAGTTTGAACGCGAAGGATAGCCGACTGCTGAGGAGCTGTCCATGACGAATCGATGGGTTGAATACCTAACTCTTAGTTAAGTTTGACATCTATCGACGGTTGCGTACAAATCTCGGTGGAATATCTGGGACTACTTGTGTTTTCGCCCATCGTAGTTAAGTTTTCAGGACTGTCATTTTTTTTGTTCAACTTTCTATCATTCTTTTCATATACTTCTTCATTTTGAACTTAATCAAAAAACTTCTTCGTTTCTCATTATTTAAATCGATATTATTGGTTTCTGTCCATCGTTCCAGTTCGAGAAGTGCATCATTTTCCGATTGTCCTGCAAAAGCCAACTTGATTTTTCTTGGAAATGATAAAATATGGGTTGCAACGAATCTGTTCGCACGTAAGGGTTGTCGTTCGTTGATCAGCGTACGATTTTCCAAGTCGTTCAACTCTGATTCGATAGCAGCGAACGTAGCATTTCTAGATCCGCTTTGACAGGCTTTTCGCATACATTCAGAGAACAGAGGAAAGTATGGCAGTAAATTTTTGAGATGTTTCGCGAACTTCGGATTATAGAAAGCGTTGATATTTTCACTTTCACCTTTCAATTCGGTTCTTATTTGTACAACACATTCTTCATAGATGTTTTTTTGTCCATTCCCATGTACTCGTTGGTACATCCTCTGCGGAATTTAATAATTCATCGTACTTAGAATCGGAACTATGTACTTTTTTGGAATCTTCGAACTCATCGTCAATTTCGTCTTCTTCGGGTTTAATCAAGTCGATACGAGGGATACCTTTTATCAGTGCCGCGATATGAATACGTGCCCTATCAGATAAGCTTCCACTGTCCGCGCTTCGGCTGAGGACGAGTAAGAAAATTTGTTTAGCGACTGCTTCAAGTTCTGGTATGGTTTTCTGCTGTCGAAGCAAAGCCATTGCCCGGATACACATCGATTTTGCACCGTACGGTGTTCCGTCATAGCACTTCCATTTCGAAATCATATCAATAAAATGACAAATATCAAGGCGCAGAATGCATACGGGTGGTGTCAGAATTGCCTTCGTCAAATATTCGAAACAGAATGATAGGTATTTTTTTAAACTCGATTGCTGTGTAAAAGCTCTGGCAATTCCACCTAAACGGGCTTTGTCAAAATCTGTAACTACTTCTTGTGGTAGAGGAAACGACGAAGTTTCTCTCGCACCTGTGCGCAAGAATTTCAAAAGCCACTTTGCAATTGCATCAGTATTACGTTCAGCAGATAACATCTGAAAAACCGGTATAGTTTTGTTGTTTGTCTGAGTAACTACTTGATATAGATATATATGAGGGCTGTAGCCAGAAGGCCGTCGTATTTTGCGGACCACAGACCCAGTTCCATCAATATAGAGGGTTTTGTAAAATTTTTGGTACACCGCAAGTTGTTCCTTAGACCAATAATGCACAAAAAATTCGAAAAAACCAATTAAAAGAATCGATGTTTCGTATATAGACCCACATTTCATATCCTGAAAACTTTCGAAAATATCGTGGGTTCTAATCAAACCAAGGATCTTGTCTCGCATCTCTGTTGCGGCTTTACCAAGAACCTGGCCACTAGGAATGTGTGCCGGTTCATCATCCCCTATACTATCTATTAACCGGTCACCTTCTTTTCGCCTCCAATTGCACGGAAGCATATTTCCCTCTACCATTTCTTTTGCAACTTTTATTCTTCGAGTTCCTTCCAACTGCCTTTTTGTGGTGTGACTTACGGACCGGTTGAATTCGTAAATGAAGCATTCCATAATAGTTGGTTCATTCTCACTTGGAGCGTTAATAATCCGTCCAAGAAATCGAGCTTTACAATCAGGACAATCTCCAGTAATTGAGACATAGAAACCACTTTCTGAAACTTCATTTGTTTTGAACTTCAATGTGCATGGTATTTTCGTTTCCTCAAATATTGCATCATACAAGGTGTGCGTCCAGGCATTCCGTTTGAGTTACTGTAATTCACATTTACCGCGAGACTGAAAGTCATATTTTATTATTTCAGGTGCCATGTCTGACCAAACGTTTGTTAGATCAAGTTTGAATTCTAAAACAACATCCAGTGTGGAGTTCAGGGAATCATTTATCATGGTCGGATGGTTATGTGTGATATTCCGGGACTGAAGAATCTGTGTCAGTATATTATATCTGTTCTCCAAAATAATCGTGTAAATATTTTTCGGTTTTTTTCGCAACGATGCGGTCATTGCGTCGGAAAGTCTTTGAAAAACTTAATTTTTTGGAGGAAGAACTTTACCGCTGTCTGATACAACCTCAAATTCTGACGATTGTGAAAGTTCTCTCAGTTGTACGATAGCCGGAGGATCTGTACTAACAATAATTTTACTTGCATCATTATGGTAATCCATTATGGTATAGTGCCTGCATATAATCGTTGAGAAAAGAATAACTAATAGGTACAATCGAATTTCAATTACGCAGTCGACGCGCGTAAGATAAGAACCTAAACCTTCGCTTAAGGTTGTTTAGAAGATAATCACAAGTAATGAGAAATAATTGAAATTAATACTATAGGTAGTTGACTATTCGAGTCATGTCTCTGTAAAATTTCAAGTCGATTGGGAGCTTATTAACCGAGTAAAAAAATCTTAAAGTTGCGTAATTTTTACCGCTTAAATCCAGAGTAAATGGAGAGAGTTGTTCGTGCAATCAACTCGTGATAGCACTTTTCGTAACAATGAACTTTATTTGAAAAACTAGCCATACATTCTTTGAAATATTCCGCATTGATCAATACCAAGATCATTAACATTTGGAGGTTTCTAATCAAAATATTTTAACGTAAAGATAGGAAATCGCGTCAAAATTTACTGCGAGTGAATAAGTTGTCAACAGACACGGCAACGCCGGACTTTGAAGCCTGAAGGAAGGGGCGGATTACATGAGTGAGCGCGCATGCATACCCGCACGAAATTTAAATTAACATGCCTAGTGAATACAAATTTTTTTTTTTTTAATACATTTTTTTTTTATATAAAGAAATAAATGAATCCGTTATAAATAAATCCTTTTTTATAAATAAAGGTATAAAATAAAATAAAACCGAAAATACATATATTATTTCATATTATTATTATTACTAATATTTTCTGCATTTTCTGTATTCTCTACATTTATCACATTAATAATACTTTCCAAAAAATGAATTATAGAATTTATAGTTCTCGAATCTTTGGTCACATTAAGTTTACCGTTGACTGATTGTGATCAAAGTGCAATAACACCTGGTTCACCTTTAGCAATGAATACATCAATGAACTTATCATACGTTATGGAAGCCTCTATCAATTTATCGCAAATATTTTTGGAAATAACTTTGTGGATTGGACCTAATGTTGTTGCTCTCAGCCTCGCATTACGTTTCTTTTTGTCTTGGTCGAGCAAAAATGCTTGGATGCTCTGTTTTTTCTCAATAAAAGTATCATCACTTATCTTAAAATATTTGACTAGCTTCTCTAATATTTGTACATCCTCAATTGCATTGTGTGCTTCGTCTGTCGATACATCAGTCAGGAATTCTTTGGCTAAATCAACTTGACTTGTTTGAGTATGCCTGTTCAATAAACTGCGAAAAATCGGAAGTGTATCGCTAAAACCGATTATACATTTCTGAAAGGTAGGTATGGTACCTGTATCAGCCATTGCGTTAATGAGACGAGGTTTATCAAAATTACAGTTACGTGCTACGAGAAGACAAGGCTTACCGAAAGAACGGAGAAAAGTATGAAACTCGCGCATCACACAGTCTAGTGGTAATGTTTCCACTCTCTTGCTATGATAAAATAATTCTCCACAACTGCTTGTAAGACCGTGAACCTCACTGGCTTTAGAATTAATCGCCGTTGTAGGAGTCACATATTTATTAAAATATGAACCATCACAGCCTGCAGCGATTTGCAAAATTCCAGCAGTACTTCCGAACCCAGTTGTTTCAAGATCAAAAAATATAATTTCTGGTGGTTCATTAGATATTGAAATTTCATTGCTGTTATCCTGGTACTCCTGTAATGGCTTGATCGTATCATTGGTAGCTGATTGATTCAATAGACCCATACCAGACTCATATGTTGGACCTTCTACGCTTCCTTTTTTTTTTCTCTAAATCGTTCGATATTTTTTCAAAATATTTCGTCGAGCTTTGAAAGCTACTGTTGCTATTTGTTGTTTACGATTTTGCGCGATCCTATCTCGTCCATCAACATTTGCATCCATATAAGGACCAGGTGTCAATTTTAATTCAAGTAATACTTCACTTATGCACCGGTTCCCAAGATTTTTACTCGCAATTGCAAGGGCAACACGATAATGAAGTGAAGATGTCAAGCCATAGAATCGCGATTTGGGAGCTTCGCTCATAATCATGGCGTTTAAATTTTCGTTAGGCTGACTTGAGCTTGCAGTGACAAATTTTTCAACGTTTTCTGCTAATCTGTTGAAGAATTGAGACAAGTCTTCATACAATGCCAGACTCTTCAGACCTCCAGGTATAATTGAATGGTCGTAATTTTCTTTGTCTCTCTCGAATTTGCACTAGTCTCCACAGTCCTCATGTTTGTTAAAAGAATGATCGACTATTTGTTTTATCGTCTCCTTCATGGCATTTTTATCATTTTTATTCTGAGCTACTGCGTATGTAAAACATCTGTGCAGGTAAATGATGGTATTTTTCTTCAGTTCGGGATGATTTTTACTCATAGACCATAACACTTTTTTAACATTTTTCGAAGCGTGATTGGCGTCAGAAAATTTTATAACTTGATGATGGGAGACTTGGCGTATTGCAGAGATAGTTGAGCTATCATCGTCCCCAACGAGAACTCCGATTTCAATGTTGGCTTCTTTAAGAATCTTGCTGTGAGCAATTAAGTCTGCTGCGAGAGCTGGCTTCATACTCTTGGCACTTCCTGCAGAGTTTCTTCTACATTTATGGTCACTGCAGGGATGCCCCTCATCACATTGCTTGCACTTTCGATTCTTAATGTCAAAATCAAGTACTTTGCCGGATTGAACGCCAATAAGAGCTCCGTAGCCGCTAAGGCTGTCATAATCTCTTCCTGTTCCTCGGGTAGGCCACCCCATGTCGTATGATGCCATAACACGAACAATCCAATCGCAGGGAATAGCATTTAGATCACCAGACAATATACTTTCTGTTTGATCATGCGTTAAACCGGCGATAACAGGAACATCTTCAGGGAAGTCACGGGCACTAGACTCAACAGCAGACAACATTATCTTTACCTGATCTTCTGTCAAGTTTGGCAACAGAAAATTATCCGGCGTTCCTTCTGGCCTGTTAACGAAAAACGCAATGAGTTATAAATAAAAGAAATGAATAAAAACATTTTTAAGGATCAAGGTTACGTGTTGGGTCATGCGGGATTCAGGGGTTTGAAATAATTCATATATCAATCAAATTCATTGCTATTTCTTTTACTATTCCACACTTAGCCTCATCTCGAGACAGTAATAAATAAAATCATGTAAATGAGTGTAAAATTCAATATTAAATTATTCATTTTAAATTATAAAAAATGACGTTTTTGAATCAGACTTTCGTCTAACTAATGAATCCATTTGTTCAACAATTTAAAATAATTACAAACGGTAATAACTATGTACAATTCGATAAGGATAAATGGTTAGGTAGAAAAATTTTTTTCTTCATTTTATTTTGCGTAATAACTAAGCCCAGCACTACTTTTCAACTAATCAATATACTTTTAAATAAATGAAATGTTTCAATTATATTTTCATGTATTAATCAATGAAATTATGAATGAATAAACTACAACAAAAAGCAGAAAGCGATAAATGATGAAGCAAAGCACCTACAAAGCAATAAAAACGAAAAACGAAAAAAAAACCTACAAGGACTTTTTTATGGATGGAAATTTTTCGAGAGTCAAACGTCTTTCTAACACGGCAGCTGTTTTACAACTCTTTTCGGCAACTCGTGTCACAGCTTCTCCAATCAGCTCTTCATGCGTCTTGAGCAAGTGATTATTGAATGATGGCATATTCAAAACTCCCAATAATTTATTGAGATGCGTCCAACCCATACCTGCATCGAAAAGTCCTACATTAATATAAAATTTTTAATTTTAAAAATTATTTTTATTCACTTCTTGAAAAACAGCAATTTTTTTTTCAAACTTACCTGGTGCAATTCGTGCATTAATCTCATACATTATTTCACCATCTGGGGCCGTAAAAGTTTCATCCGTGGTGATTGAATTCTCTAGCAAACAATCTTGACAACGGATTATTATGAGTGAAGCTAGCCCATGCCGGTTCTCTTTAATGATATTCGCTAACGATAAGATCTGTCCACAATCTTTGCACCGGTCATTCTCAGCCCATAGATCTAGATCAATTATTCGGCGTCCAAGTGCCACTTTCTGTTTTTTAGAAGGACTTTCGCATTCAGACGGAAGATTATTTTCACTACTTGGTTTCTTTCGCTTTCCAGAGTATTGTTGTTGTTTCAGTCGCAAATTGTACACAGCTTCTGTTACAGATTTATTTTTCCACATAAAACGTTTCTTTTTTCTATTATCTTGACCATTATTATCACTATTTGTCGCTTCCATTTTTCTTTTATTCGTATTTGCTTTTTCATTTTGTTGAGGATTCATAGTTTTCAATTTTTAAGAAATAAAACACCTAACGAAACATTCACTCACAAAATAATTGTGAGGTTATGTTATTGTTTTGAGTATACGCTACTGAACACGGGTAGCCAGAGGGCCCGCAACGTTGCCGCGATTATTCGTTATTTTTATGATTTTTATTATTATAACTTTTAATTATTTAAAAATAATTGAGAGTAAAAATATAATTACAACATTGATAAAGATACCGTCTCCTATGAATTTTAATTATTTTCATCAAGTAAAAAAAAATTTAATATAATTCGACAGTTTATAGGGCGCAAAAAAAAATATCTACAGCGCCCAATGTATAAGCATAGGGAAATCTCTCCCACTTTCGTCCACCCCCACTCTACTTCTCAACAACCTTAAGTAGCGAGAGTAAAGAGTAGTGAAAAATAAGAGCGAAAGTCACATAGAAAATTAGGTGGTTTTATAAATTTTCGGCGCTATTGCGCCAAAAAAGCGTTTTATTAGTAACTAGTTACAAATTTTGGACTTCGTCAATAAGGCGCTTTTAGTTTCATTCAAGACAAAACTATGCGCGACAATGTCACGTTGTCGCCGGACCTATAGGCACACGTGCAAACGTACGGATGCGAATAACAAACTTCGTGAGCTGTCGTATTCGGGAGTAATGCATCTGCGTCGATACGCTACAAGACATGAGTAGTATCAGGGCCTGCACCAGACTGTATAGAAGGAGTCACCGCCAGACGTTGCCGGAATCCACCGAACCGAGCCGATGCAAAGAGTTTGTATGGAGGGGATCACGCACTCATTCAAACGGCTCACCGAGTGATCGAGCCTTCCCGCCCCACTAGCTGGTGCGCTACCATCACTCACTCATACACAGAAATTGCGTACACGGAAAATAAATTGCAGTCGCAACAACAGCAAGTGGAATTAAGTTTTCCGCAGATTGGAGTAAAGCATATGAAAACACCAAGTTGGGGTTAAATTAACAACCGTTAAATTTTTAAGTGAATGGTCCTCATCGTGATTGCATATTGTGACAGGCAAGATATAATCTTCGTTTGAAAAATGTCAAAGCACCGTAAAATATTGTATCCCAGCGCAATAAACCTATAGGAAAACAATAGTTATATCAATTGAACTAAAAGTTTTTTTTTTATAACATTTATTTCATACAATCTGTCTTACATATTTAAGACAATAAGTATTTTCTTTATATACAAGCATTTAAATAACATGTTAAGCACTGCCCCATAGAGTAGTGCTTCTTCAATTTTGTTATAATTAACAATTTAAACAATTGACACAAAATAGGTTTATGTACATAAAATATATATAAGGTATAAAAAAAAAATATAACGTGAATACAATATGAAATGTTTATAACAGTTATTAAAATATCGGTTGGTACTTCTTCAGTCTTGAATTTGCTGAATGCGGAGTGGCCAGTGCTTGGGCCAGCTGGTTCGGATGATTAATGATCCTTTCTTTATAATTTGATCGCAGTATTTCAGCTTCCTCTTTGACACTGTTTATCTTTAGGTCATTCCTTATAAGTTCATTGGTTACAAACCACGGTGCATTAATAAGCCTCCTAAGTGTTTTATTTTGAAATCTCTCCATGATTTCAATATTTGACTTAGCCGCTGTGCCCCATAGCTGTATGCCGTAAGTCCAGACAGGTTTCAAAATACATTTATATATTAAAACTTTGTTTGACGTTGATAGCTTTGAGTTTCTTCCTGTCAACCAGTAGAATTTTCGTAGTTTAGTGTCCAGGTATTTTCTTTTTATCCAGATGTGGTCTTTCCAAGTGAGGCGTCTATCCAAGTGCATACCTAAGTATTTCACCGATTCTGCTTGTGGTATTATAGTGTCGTCCAATTTGACTGGAGGACATGTTTCCTTTTTTAATGTAAAAGTCACTTGGGTAGATTTCAGCGTGTTTACATGCGTTCTCCAGTTTTTACGCCAGATTTCATACTTGTTGAGATACTTTTGAACTAGTGCCGATGCTCGTGATGCAATTGGGCTTGTTGCCAACACCCCAGTATCGTCAGCAAACGTTCCAACTGTTACGCCTTGCATTGTAGGTAAATCTGCTGTGTAAAAAATGTACAGTTTTGGTCCTAAGACGTTTCCTTGTGGCACACTAGCTTTGATGTCGAATAGCTTCGTAACCTCTTCATTTAGCTTTACACGAAATGTTCTATTTTCTAAGTAAGATTCGAGCAGCTGATATAGTTGACCTGGTAATTCATTTTTCATTTTACTAAGCAGTCCTTCATGCCATACTTTGTCGAAAGCTTGTGCTACATCGAGAAATACTGCAGAACAGTATCTTTTTTTCTCGAAGGCATTCCGTATCACTGAGACGATTCTATTTACTTGTTCGATTGTACCGTGCTTGTTCCTAAATCCGAATTGATGGTCCGGAATTAGTTTTTCTTCTGATAGTACAGCCGATAACCTTTTAGATATTACTTTCTCGCATATCTTAGAGAGCACTGGTAACAAACTAATCGGGCGATAGGATGTTGTTTGCTCCGTAGGTTTACCTGGTTTATTTATAAGTATAATTTGGGCTACTTTCCATTGAGTTGGGAAATAGCGCAGACGAAAAGTGGCGTTTATTAGTATAGTTATTAGTCTTATTACTTTTGGAGGTAACTCTTTTATCATTTTCCCTGAAACAGCATCATACCCTGGTGACTTTTTAGAGTTTATACTCTTAATAATTTCTTTTATTTCTTTCACCGTTGCATTTGCAATTTTATAGTTATTGAATTTCGGTTTTTTCGATGCTAAGAGTAATGGGTCTTCTTCCTCTTCAGTTATTTCCCGCGGATAAGGTGTAAATACTGACTCTAGGTGTTCAGCAAATACATTTGCTTTATCAGCATCTATTCTGGCCCAGCTTCCATCTTGTTTTTTTATAGGAGGAATATGCACTTGTGGACGATTTATTTTTTTTGTTGCCTTCCAGAGTGAATAGTCGGTTGATTCGGTGGGAGTTAAATTTACTAGATATTTTTCTATGTTTTGATTTTTTTCGTCGTACAACATTTTTTTGAGTTCTTTCACTGCTTTGTTGAACCTTTTTTTATTGTTGGTGGTTCTATTATCTTGCCAGATTTTTCTTAATTTTCGTTTTTCTTCTAATTTATCTAGTATACTTTTACTAGTACTATCTCTTTTATTCGAATGATGTGCTGGTGGTGTTGCATACATTGCTGCTTCGTGTAATTTTATGTTTAGACTTTCTATTGCATTGTCTAGATCTACATTTGTTTTTAGTGGTATATTGCACGTAATTTCCTTTTCTAAATAACTTCGGTAGAGTTCCCAGTTGGTCATTTTGTTATGCGGGATGAATTTATTTTCATTAAATACGATATCAGAATACATGTGTATGATTACTGGTGAGTGATCTGATGTCAGTTCAAAACATGATTCAGCTTTCATTAAATTGGGGTTAATACCTTTTAGCACTGCAAAATCTAATAGATCAGGTCGCTTTTTTTTGTCTGTGGGCCAGTACGTGGGTTCGCCAGTTGAAATTGTTGCCAGATTTTCCGTTGTGATCGTTTGGTAGAGCTGCCTGCCTTTTGGGTTGGGGCTTAATGAGTGTGAACCCCACCAAGAGTGTTTAGCGTTCCAATCACCACCAGCTATAAATCTATTACCTAGTGTTTTGAAGAATTCACTAAATTGATCTTGACTTACCGAATGCCTCGGAGGACAATAAATTGCCGAGAGTGTCATGTATCCACTCTTGTCTTCTACCGTGATGCTTGTTGCTTGCAAGTAATCCTTTGCGTAGTGTTCACTTTCGTGGTGTTTTATGTTCTCTTTTATTATAATAGCAGTTCCACCATGTGCTTTGCCATCTGGGTGGTTGGTGGTATATATCTTGTATTTAGGTATATTTAAGTAGTTTCTTGTTGTAAAGTGTGTTTCAGAGATGAGAACTACATCTATTTTATTTATTTTCAAGAACTTTTTAAGTTCAGTTGTTCTTTGGGCTGAGCCGTTTGAGTTCCATAATACTATGTTGAGTTTAACAGCCATTATTTGTTTTCGAGCAATCTGAGAATAACATTCATCATTTTGTCAATTTTGTTCATTAGTGTATGAACTAAATTTTCGAGTTTAGCAATGGTATCCATTGGAGATTGGCTTTGGTTTTCGTTTTGTTCTGGTACACTATTTATGTTACCTGATATTGCTTGCGAATAGGAGACATTATTTCTCATTCGATTGTCTCTGAGTGGTTCAGTGGTTTGCTGCATAGGTTGAATAGGTTGAGGATTTCTCTTTTCTCTTAGTTTTGGATAGAATTTTTGTTGCAGTTCTTTGTGAACACTGCAACCTCTGTAGCTCGCTGGATGGTTACCACCACAGTTTGCACAGACGACATTTTCTGTTTTTTCTTTGATTGAGCAGTTGGAAGTCAAGTGGTTCCCTGCACATTTTACACAAACTGGCTGTTTGTAACAATAATTCTTAGTGTGTCCGAATGCTTGGCACTTGGTGCACTGCGGTATTATTCTCTTTTTTCTAGGTGGTTCGAAAGAAATTATAAGGTTAAGTAGTTTTTCAACCTTATAAATTTCTTTGTTGTTTTCATTGACCTCTAGATCAACGAAGAACAGCGGTAGTGGCTGTTTTGTTTCACTATTTTTAACATTGGTGATTCTAATGACTTTATGTCCAAGCTTTTCTATCTCTGTCTTTAGTTCTTCATTGTCAGCTGAAGGATGCATGTTCCGTAAAACCGTTTTGTATGGCTTGTTGTATTTTGCTTGGTATGTATGAAATTCAGTATTTTTTGCTTTAAGTTCAGTTACGACTTTTTGGAACTCTTCTGGAGTGTTGATTTTGAGTTTAATAGCATCATTTGGTAGTACTTTTAGAGTGTACTGGTTTGGAGCTATTTTATTTAATAGTTCATACAATGGTTTGATATTTGTCACGCCATCTATATACAAGGTGGGAGGAGTTTGAACTTTTTCTCCTTTCCCTTCACCTGAAGAATTTGATTCTTCATTTTGTTTGTCAGTCACGCTTTCATTTTGATGTTGCATTGGTGACTGTATTGATAGCGCCTCGAATTTATTATGAGTTGATGCACCTAACCAGTAATCTTTCAAGTTGAGTTGTTTTCGCTTTCGCTGATACAGTTCAGGACTTATGCTTCCTCTTCCTCTTTTGCTTGACGTCATTGTCCATTGTGAAGTGCCTTCAGTTTTATTTCCCGGGCTTTTTGAATTTCCCGCATTTGCGGGGACACCCGCGCCACCAAGCAGCTCAGGCAGAATGATCGAACAGTGAGTGGTAGATCACGACGCAATCATTGGAGAAGCAGAAACAAGACAGCAGGCACGATCTCCAATCGCATCCAAGCTTTGACGCATGCGCATAGCCCAGTATCAGAGAGAGAGAGACAGCAATTGTTGACGATGCCGTAGAAGAAGTAGGGTTAGGATTCCAAATGCTTTTCACCTCAGTTCTCCCAAAAACAGCTCACCGAGGAAAGAGTTCTATGTATGGAGGTGAATAGCAATTTTGTGCGTGCTATGTTCTGCAAAAAAGAACGCCCGTGGGCAAGAGACAGCAGAGATATGTCAAGAAAACAGCGGAACGAAAAACAAGATAACAGAATGTACTCACAGAGAAAGAGGAAGATGAACTGAAAGTGATCGGACATTTCTGTTGTCGAAAATCGAACAGTCATACACCTATATCTGAAAATAATTACATAAAAGGCGATTCCTAAAACAACGTATCACACAAACCTAGCGATGCCTACACAGCTCGAGGAATCGGGATATCGAGATCAGAAAAAAAATGACCGAAGTTAGACGAAAAAAATTTTAATAATATGTGTTTTTGGCAATATCAGCTACGTTTTTGGAGATAATCGACTACTGTTTGCCGCACATCGCAGCACAAGCCAAACACATTTTAGCACAAAACTTATTTCTTCTCTAATCTCAAATGGCCATGCTAAGTTCTCGGACATCAATTCTTTCAATGTGAAGGTATTGTTGAATGGTCTACGAAAGCCTTGTATGTCAACGATAAGCTCCATCTTCGAACTGTGCGAGATGGTGGGAACGGGTCAGCTTTTATACCAACTTTTTGACCCAACCACTGAGCGGGTCGTATTCGACAATACGATCGTGAACAATCAAGCAGTACACCGATGTTTCAGTAGGAAAGTTGGCTTGAGCTTCAAATTCAAGACGGATGTCGACAGGTCCGTACTTCAAAGATTCGTTTTGTTTCGAACAGTCGATAACGAATGAGGGGACGTCTAGAAGGAATTCACTCTTTGTCAGCAACGGTTCGGGGTTCTTGTCGTAGTAGGTAGCTTGGAGGTTTGCGTACATCTCGTACAGGAGCGCGTACAGAGTACGACTCATGTTGACGTTCAGGTTACAGTACGGATAAGATTGAGAGTTTAAAAATAGCTTGACGTCCGTGATATCACAATGATCGAAACGATTTGCGTTTTTGCCGGTCTTGTTCTTTCTACTTGTTTGGAAACCCAAAATGACGTACCGAGGTTTTTCAAGCTGAGTGGAAGTTTTCACAGTCCAAACGTGTTTCGATGTTGTGGGAAGTAAGGGATATTCGTACCATTCCCAACTGCGGAAGCTCATCGAAATAGGTGGATCTCTTTGAATGAAATTTAGTAGGTCAACTTTTTTCTGATCCGCGAGTTTCAAATACGGTATTAGCCATTTCACTGCATTGATCGTGATTTTGAATTCCTCCTCTTAAGTTTGCATGATAGCGTTGACGTCAGTTTTTGATCTCGTCAAAATTAACTGATGTTTAGCGTTGACAACGATTTTGCGGTAGTCTTCAGCGGAACCCAATATCATGCTGAGCGGTATTAGTACGTCAAAATTACCCTCGGCATCGGTTAATTTTTTCTTCTCTTCTACATCAAGCCATCGAGCGTTTTCCATCAGCCAAGTCTGACCAGGGTGAAGGGAAGCGTAACCCTTCATGAGACTTGTCAAGCCAACGTTCTTGCTGCTATCAATCTCAACTGCATTAATTTTGTAGCGAATTTCTTCAAACAGATGACAGATCGCGTTGTTTACGAGCTGTGTGTTCACAGTAGCTGTACCATCAGGTTTGAGGAGTCGTCCATGGATATTTACCGAACTTTTGCTGGGTGATATGCATAAATCCTGATGCTGAACGGTGATTCGAATTTCATCGCTGTTGTTGAAAGTTGACGAGGCGTAAGGTTTGTGAGCGTGAATCTGGTAATGCGCAACGAATTAGTCAAAGACGACTGGTGTTTGAATGTTTAAGATTTCTTCCTCCATGGTATGTAGCAGATGATGAAACAGCAAAATCGGATTTTTAGTTGTCGGAAATTCCTCTTCCAAAAGTGGTCAGTTTCAGACCCAGAGCTATCAGGAACTCCACGTTTCCAGGTGTTAACGATTCGAGAATCGATCGATGACTGACTTGATCGGGGCATACCGACTTACTAATATACCTACTCTTTGACAGTCTGTTATACATATACAATTCCCATTATTTATTGCGATTTGATATGTAGTCTCACAGCAATAACTTCTCCACGAAAATTAACAAGGTCTCCGTCTTGATCCACTAACCGGAGCTGAATGTGATCTATGGTCCTGACGGTGATCGGAAGATAAATGACGTGCGACGGTACTTCCACGATCTTATATCCCGGTGGGACAGTCGGGCAAAACTCGTGAATAGTGTGTACTTCGTGTCCATTGACGTAGGCTCTCGTTGTAATGCTACACTCGACTCGCAACGCGTTGACTTTGAGTATAGTTACAGGCACGTCTGATTCGTGAGTTTTATCAACCTCCAATACACGTGGTGCGAATCCCAAAAGTCGAGCAATGGAATCATTCGGCTCAAAGTTAAGCGTGTGGTTGCATGTGATTTCGCTGCGTAATGTATTATTGTTGGGTTTCATAGCGAGCCTGATATCTGTATTTCTCAGCACGTTTTGAAGATACTGATCTATGTCCTCGATCTCGTAGCTGCCGGTAGGTATGGTGATCACTTTATCAGCTATGCAAATTTCATTGTGACCAACATCAACGTTGGGAATCGAATCAAAGGTTAACAATTCTACCAAGCCAAAAGCATGACTTTTATCACGAGCAAGTTCGATTCGAAGAGGTTTCCGAAATCGTTAACGTTAACGAATCATCCATGACTGCGAGTGGTAGACTGACTTTGATGAATCATGCACCATGTTTATATAGCTCACCACTTGGAAATTTCAGACACAAGTGTCCGCATTCAAATGTATCATAATCCTGGTACCTTTCATGATTGTATTTGACGCTACCAACGCCGAGGTATTTTATGAGGTCTGAGGGTGGTTGAAGGTTGCCGAAACTGTCAAAGTAATCGATATTATTGTCGCGTTACTTGTATGCAACCCAGTGTGTTCCCGGACCGCCTTTGTCGTCAAGGTTGATTATAGCTGACTCACTTTTTCACGGACCGTTTTTGGGCATTTCGTTTCGCATGAAAACACCGTGGAAATGCGGAACCTTGAAGATTTTGGCAGATTTCAACAAGTCCCAATCAGTCAACGCTCGACGTGGTAGCATCGCATCTAGTTTTTTGAAAGATGGAGACCAAGACCTGTTTTGTACGGTTTCATATGAAGCCCTTTGCCCAACACGATAGCTTTCACAGTTTTGATGTGTCGTTTGCTCTCTCCCAGTTCTTGTCTAGCAGCACTTGCATCGTTCACAGCTTTTGCTATACCCGTCACACTACCGGCTAACGCGCCTGTAGCACTAAGTCCAGCGAAAATAGAAATCAGAAACGGTAGAAAACCACTGACTATTGAAGGTACTGGTAGGACGCGAGATGTTCGCACTTCACATTTACCACCCGCTTTTTTAACGGCGTTCTCAGCTCCCTTCAGCGCAGATTCGATAGCTACTTTTGCATTGTTGCTTGGAACCATAGAACGTTTTGCAGCATTTATAATTTTTCTCAAGGTCACATTTTTTGATTTTCGAATTCCCATTCCGAGTTTTGATTTTACTTTCTTTGTATTAGCTATTGCCCAAGCGGCTGCCTTCTTACCCAAATTTGCGTCCTTTGCGAGAACCCGTTTTCAAGCTTTCTCAGCCAACACCCTATCAGCCTCGTTTCTAACTTCAAGATTTTCACGATTCTGCGAGTAAGCAATGTCGTGGTCCTTGCAAGCTGCGTCGAGTGGATTGATTCTCGGATCACCCCGCGCGAGTCTCTTTGTTAATTTTGTACCAGGCCCGCAGTACTGATAACCAGGTACATGCAATTCGACTGGAAGGCTGTTGATGATTTTATTCACCAGACCCTTGCCACGATGTTGCTGCCTGCTGCTGCTTTGTTTACCTCTGTACGCGATCATGTTCGTGCGTTGACTGAAGAAAAGTGCCTTAAAACGGGGTATTTATAGCGAATCCGATCGGTCATGTCCGAGATGCGGTTTGAGAAACAACCTACTAAGCTTCCCGTGATGAATTTTGACGAACTTTCGGAGCAAAATGTCAAAAGGCAAAGACGGCACGGTGAATTACTCCCGAATAGTGTACGTGCAATATTCTGTGGACCGTCGAATTGTGGTGAAACTAATGCGTTGCTCACACTTATAACCCATCTCAACGGACTCAGATTTGAAAATATTTACATCTACTCGAAATCTCTCAACCAACCAGAATACCAATTGTTGATGCAATTGTTGGACCATGTTAAGAATACGGAGTATAGTGCGTTTACCGAGCGTGAGCAAGTGATTACACTGGAAGAAGCACGGCCCAACTCCATAATCATATTTGACGATGTAGCGTGCGAGAAGCAGGACAATATTAGAGCCTACTTTTGCATGGGTAGACATCACGACGTTGACTGTTTCTATCTCTGTCAGACGTACGCGCGTGTTCCCAAACATCTCGTGCGCAACAACGTGAACTTACTCGTGTTATTCAAACAAGACGATATGAACCTAAGACTCGTATACAACGACCATGTAAACACCGACATGTCTTACACAGAGTTTTGAAGTGTGTGCTCTGTATGCTGGAACGGTGAGAAGTACGAGTTTCTGGTGATCGACAAACACAGTGAGCTCAACGAAGGACGATACAGGAGGGGATTCGATTCTTTTGTTAGCCTGTAAAAGAAATAAAATCTAACGTTTTCGAGCGAGAGATGCAGTAGCGCTGCAGACTCAATTGCGTCAACATCCAGAGCTCTGAAATTTCCAAGCAAAAAGACGTCCCACATCAGATCGCTCAAGCAAGTGCTGCGATCCGTCGAAAACACAGATTGCTCAAGTCGGGCAAGGAATGTACGACTCGGAAATTGAGTGACATTTTCAAACCAGTAGTGACTCCCTTGCAAGAACTAGTGAATGTTACAAAAGATGCTTAACCTGTAAAACAAGAGGTGGAAGAAATTAAAGAAGAAATAGAGCAGATAAAAAATGAAACGAAAATTGAAACTGTCTCGAAAATGGACTATTCCTTCGCTTCGGCAGGAGATGAAACAATCGTAGATACACCGGTCGAGAAAATCGGGGATGAGTATTTTGCACTGATGAGAGATGCGAAGACAAAAGGCGAATTGGACAACGTCTACGGTGTACGCAACCTCTCAAACGGACTATTGACTGGTGATTTGTTGAGATCTTTTGAGAGTGACTACATTCGTTTGGGCGATACGCTTCACCCGGAAACAAAGGGTTTGCTGGAACTTTTGTTCAAAAAGAAGCATGACGGTTCTTCTGTGAGCGCCGGAGATCAGGAAAATTTTAAAAACAGAATCCTTGCAACGAACGCACATAAAAAGTATTACTCGTCCGATAGAGCCGTTCGAAACGATAACAGTTACAAATTTAAAAATGTCATTGCCGAATTGATGAATAATTTCCCATCACCTCGCCGAAAGGGTAAAAGTCTACTTCCGCAAACTATGATCACTCGACAAGGTGTTGAAACGGAATACCTTTTCTGGGATGATCTAAACGAGTTAGTGGAGCGTCTTTGTTTACTCCTGGCATCTCAGGCGGCGGGAAATCCGAGTCACGATAATGAATGAAATGAAATGATTTCCATTATCGAAGAGCTACGCGAAGCAGGAATCATTTATCGAGCAGCTCCCATCGTTTTTGCATTCATTACCGAGATGAGCGTCGACGTGTTTGGACGGCATCTGGATAAAAACACGGCCGCGAGCACTCGCGGTCCTCCGGGTGTCGGATTTCAAATAACGGCGGACGGGCATTACGATATACGGAACAAGAGACTATGCAATGTCGCAGATCCCGCAGAGCCAAACAATGCTGTAATTTTAAAAATCTTGAGACGAAAATTCAACGAGCTGCAAGAACAAATCGGCGACCTCGATCAAATGATCAAAGCTTTCGAGCTCATCACGGAGAAAGCCTTGGATACCTTTTACACAGACTTTGAAACAGGCAGAGAACTGTCGATTCGAAACGCTGATAACATATCTCAATTGGACACCTGACTAAGAGCGTCGGAATATGAACGAGGAAAAGCAAGCACTGGTGACGGAACTGCATAAGCCTGCACGCCGGAATTACCCGCGTCGACGTGTAGACGTGCGCGGCATCGACGAGACCTGGCAGGCAGATCTTGTTGATATGACGTCGTACGCTGGACAAAACAAAGGCTACAAGTACATGCTCACAGTCATTGATATTTTTTCAAAGTATGCGTGGGCTGTACCGATAAAGAGCAAGTCTGAAGATGATGTTACAAAGGCAATGGAATCTGTGCTTGTTCAAGCACGGGTGCCGAAAAATTCACACGTCAACAGAGGAACGGAATTTCACAACTTAAAATTTGAATCGCTTATGACACGTTACGGATTCAAACTTTACTCCACGTACAGTAATTTGAAGGCTTCGATCTGTGAACGTTTCAATTGCCCGCTGAAAGGTAAAATGTGGACACGGTTTAGCATGCAAGGAAGCTACAAGTGGCTCGATATCTCATCTGATTTGGTTTCGGCTTACTACAACGTCAAACACCGAACCATAAGAATGAAACCGTCGGATGTCATCGTTGCAAACGCGAGGCTGTTATTACGTCAGGCGTACGGAAGGCTTCGAGCGTTACCTACCATATCGGCAAAATTCAAATCCGGCGACAAAGTTCGAATCAGCAAATTCAAAAATGTCTTCGAAAAAGGTTACACCCCCAATTGGACGACTGAAATATTCACGATTGGTCGAGTGGAAAATACTCATCCTGTGACGTACGAGCTCAAAGACTACCGAGATCAACGTATCGCTGGTGGTTTCCGAGAACAAGAGCTCCTCAAGATTGAACATCCGGATATCTATCTGGTGGAAAAGGTGCTCAAGAAGCGTGGGAAAAAAATATACGTCAAATGGTGAGGTTTTGACAATACACACGACAGTTGGATAAACGAATCGGACATGTAACATTTGAATGAATGAATTTTTTGTAAGAACGTATGTGCCTCTTTATTTGATACCCGACACATAACAAGTATGCATCTTTATTTTTTAAACAATCGACAGACATATGCATCGTTGTACAATTTTTGAGATTTCGGAGCGTTCTTATTCACTATCCTACATAATAATAATATTTTTTACATCATGGTACAGTTATAAATTACAAAGCTAAGGTGTAGGCTTGTAGCCCCACGGAAGCGTGTCGGTTTTGTTTTGAAACACGATCCGCTTGTCGTGATTCCAGCTAAGTGCCACTTCCGGCTGTTCTACGGTGTATACCTTGTGCTTTCGACTTAATATCAAATGCTGATTTGTAGACAAATTTTCACGGCTCAAAACACATTCCAAATAATCGTTGAAAGTTATTTTTCTCAACGCTGATCCTTTGACACCTTTGGCACGTTTATTGTCTTTCTCATCTCCCAAGACTCGCAATGCGTACAATTTAGCTCTTAATCCTACAAATTCCAGCATTATTTTTCCGTTATTCTCGTCTTTCATCAAGCTGAGAACTTTTTTGTTCGCTAGTGGCATTCCATAAACGTTGTCAAGCGGATAATCAGACGTATCGAATTTGTGCAAGTCCTCCTTCATAAGGTCGTATATGTCGGGGACGGTAAAATTGTAAATCAAACTGTCGGTATCCGTGTACATTAATTTTGCTCGGTAGCCAAATTTCCGTTTGACATAATTATAATCAAAATCGTAAATGTATGTTTCAGCCAGATCCATGATAGAGAAACCTGCATACAATTGTTTATTCAACTTGACTTTCGGCTTACTCATCTCGACGATAATTATATCTTTGTCAAAAACGGTACAGCTGTGAAAATTGAGTTTGACTATAGTAGCTCTAGCACCGTATCTTCCATCCCATTCCGTGATCAGCGTGACATCTCCATACTTCCTAACATCTTCTATTCTTTTGCCAAAAACTGCGTTGTTTATCAGTTTGTAAAAATTTTTCTCGAATTCGTTGTGAGATTTTTTGCGCAAATCGGTATTCAAATCAATGTATTTTTTGAGCCACGGGGTTTGTCTGAATTTGAGAACCCTGTGAATTTTGAGTAATTTTAAGCCTAATTGTAAGCATTGTTTCAAAACGCTGTAGTGAGCAACGTAGTTTTTTTTGGAAAGTAGCGTGGGCGTTAATTTCGGTTGCTTACTATTGGAGATCGGAGGTATATAGTGCTTTGGACACCGTGGTAAATCCTTATGAATTTCATGCAGTTCCTCAAGATATTCCAAATCCACCTCCAGTATGTAACCAAACTCCGCATTCTCCGAGATGGTAACAACGTCGCATTGTCCGATGTCTGATAACCATTCGAAGGAACTGTATGGCAGAGCAAAGCTCATAGCAGCACCGTACAAATTATTAACGTCAAAGTACATAAGATAAGATTCTTTGACCTCAGGATCGAATTCCACTCCCATGTACCTGTTGTTAGCCTTTGCGTATCTGTTCGAGCACTGTGACACACCACCACGAATACCTTTTTCGATAAACATAACCATATCTATGTCGATGAGAAGCTCGAGCTCGATGTCGGTACACTGTAACATCGCATCAAACGACAGACCGGGCGCGGTGTAATAATGTAACGGGTCCAGGTTGTACGTTGTCCCACAGCTCTGTCGAAAGTCTTGAAAAACGTCGGCTAGTAAAAACACGTCCGTCTGTAAATACAAGTCCGAATACTCTCCCAAAGTTTGAACGTTAAAAGTTTGCCAAACTTTACATGCATGTGCATAGTCATCGTCTGATATATCCCGATCATTTAATTTTGAGTAAAATTGTTGTTTGGATGGTAGCCGTCTGTCCTTGAGCTTTTCCCAACTGTCTTTGTATTCGTACGGGAACACTACTTCTCTGGTCAATAACTGAAATTTATCCAAGCCACGATAAAATTTTCGTGTGATTGATTTCTGATCATCACCGAGATACGTTGCTAATTACTCAAGACTACTGGGCATGAAACGGTACGAATCTACGAATCTAAACTTCATATCTGTCCCCTCGACATATTTTGTAAAAGAAATGTACTCTCCTTTGTTTACGGGTAGAAGCTCAATTGTGCCCTCGAACGATGTAGCCAGTGCTTTGATCAGAAAATGTGAATCGTAACCCGACAGATTGTGGAATATCACTGGGATAGTGTGCGAATTTCAATAATTTAGATTCCAACCTCGATGAGCAGCACCACGGTACTTTCCCGTGAAATGGCGGTGATCACGAGGTTTCACGTCTGTCAGTGTAACCGGTTTTTCACAAATGTGACACACTGTTGTTGAATGAAATTCGTTGATTTGATTGAAATTGAGCGGTTCCATCGGTATAACAGTTTTGAAATAAACTTCTAACGAATGTGCCAATTCCGCTAACTCATTCACAAACCTTTGAATGCAAGTCTCTCCACGATTAATTTTGAATTTTGAAAGCGAAACGTCAAACGCACAATGTAGATAGTAAGCTATACTATACGGAAAATGCTTCTGATAAATTGTTCTTGTACCCATCTTTTTGAGCGTAGGTTCCAGTAAACATTCGAGATCCGCGTAAATGCAGAATGGAACGGTTTCTATGAGATTGAAATCTTTGAATTTCAGTATTTTTTCCTCATTTGTAGGTCGGATAACTTTGGTTTCGTTTAAATTCATGCAATCTACATTGTGCTTTGTTCAACATCTTTTAGAATGAAAGTAAGTCAAACATCTATCGCACAACCAAGTACGACGATTACGTTCAGAAATTTGAGAACTCGTCAGTCGAGACAAATTTCAAATACAAGTAAAATGACAGATTCTATTTTGTTCATAATTTTCCATATCGAGATCATCATCGTCATCGTCAGTGATTTCAGTTTCTATCGCCAAAAGATGAATTACAGGTTCATCAGACTCATTTTGACTCGGTGAATCGGTACTATTTCACTTTTTTTCCGATCACCTTGGTCTATACTATAAACGTTAATTGAAAGGCCGTCAAGCTTCTCAAATTTCGAAATGGTGTTTTTGTCTAGAGACATAGGAAGCAGTAAGAGTGGTTGTTTCTGATGTTTACCACAGCCTCCTCAACACTGATATGCTTAGGTAACGGGGTGTACGTGAACACACCGCTTCGTAGTGGCACGTACTTGTTGATATTCACAGTCAAATTGATTATTTCAGTCAGCGACCAGCCTAAATCCTTTTCCTGGAAATCTTCCACCTTTTTCAACAAACGCTCCGTCGCGTTTTCGATGAACCATTCGTTGATATCCGTTGTCTGGAGGATAATTTTATTTCTCGTATTAAAAAATTTGATCTCTTCCACCGTGCAATCATCTTTTCTAACTTTAAATTTACAAGCCAGGATAACGTTGGCTTTCAAGCTCCTGTCTTTCTTCAAAGCGTTTTTTAGTCTCGTGACAGCTAGTACCCTTGCGTCTTCTAGAAATCTCCCGACATCTTTAATCTTCAAATTGAAGATGGATCCAGTTCGAATTCTCCCCTCGAAAGCTGATTCCAAATCTTCCCAGTGAACTCGATCACTTCTTCTTACTTTTCGCGTACCTCCACCCGTTTTCGGAAGACGTTTGAATTTTTCCGCAAGCGCTTTCAAGAGTCCGATCGTTGTGATAATTCTCGTCTTTTCTCTAATTGATGAAGCCTTTTGCAAAATTTTGTTCAGAAGCCGAATATTTTTTTCCAAATTTTATCCATTTCTGAATCTCTGCTGTTGATGATGATTTGTCCAAGATTTTGTACGCCGCTCCCATAATATCGATCAATCTCAAACACTTCGCGGATTCCATCTTGAGCTTTTTCCTCGCGTACACTTGACAAGTTGTGACTTAATGATCGGACAAGTTGTGACTTAATGATCGTTTGCACTGATGAGCGTCCTTTTTATAGGACAGCTGTACGTATGCTTGTGTATGCGCGCGCACCTTTCAGCATTCTCAGTGCGATAGTAACCCAACACCGCTGATCTATGATGGCTCTGAATGTTCCGCGGTTATCGGTCGACCGTGCACTCTGGTCTTGACTGAACCCGTTCAAAATTCATCGTTGAGTTCACATGACAGTTACAAGCCAAAAAAATGTCATGTGGTTAATATCAAACTGACATCCGAGTAAGTGAAAAACAATTTTTAGAACCATCACTTTTGGTATGTCGCGTGGTTAATAACGTGGGAAAGGAATGTGAGGTGGTTAATGTTACACATCAGCGATATCCGAGTGGATGAAAAACAATTCTCGGAACTATGAATTTTGGAATGTCACGTGGTTGATAACGTGGGAAAAGAATGTGGGGGTGGTTGATGTTACACATCATTCGTCTCATCGTGGGAAAAGAATGTGGGACGGTAAAAAAGTTCTCGCCCCCGCCGCACCCTCTACCGTTGGCAGACGAGCACGACATGAAGACTTCGACCTTCGGTCGGTTATATTGTCGGTAAAACAGCACGATTCTGACCTTCGACCGATAAGAATTGTTGGTTAAGCAGTGCGATTTTTACCGTCGACCGATACAACTGTCGGTAAGGTTACATGGTTTTGACCTTAAGTCGGTACGGCAGACTGTGACGTCATCGCGGGAAAGGGTTCGAGTCTGGGGATAATGTCGGTAAGTGTCGGTAACAGGAATCTGCGTGTAGAACTTTCATAGCTATACTACTCTTATTCAAGCTAGTTATTTATTAGTTACTTTTCTCAAACATTCAATTTTTCTCTATTTCGACTAAATACGCATTTCAATTGTGTGAAAATTATTCAAAGGGAAGTGCCAGGGTTGGGAAATGAAGTTTGGGGCGGGGCGGCGCGTGGTTGCAGTACTACCCCATAGTGTTACAATGCTTCAGCCATAGGGCCAGATGACCAGTCATTTACGAGAAAAATGTTCTGAAAGTTTCGTTCCTATGTTATATACCCATAAGTAATTTCCGTTAACGGAATGGCCCGGTAGTCGAGGTGGTAGCTGGCAAGCGTAGCAAGCTAAAGGTTTCCTGTTTGAACCGTCCGCTCGGGATTCATTTTTTTCGTTATTTTTTTTCGAATTATTATTCATTTAACTTATCAATGAGTTAATTTACTATAATAATAATTATATAAGAAACATTTAAAAAAAAAATTCTTGCATCATACTTTCGAAGTATCTATTTGTTTGTTTTTTCTTGAAAAATAACTATGCAAAAAAGTTCAAATTGAAAACATGTTCTATTTCAGCATGTTGAAATTTTCCGTTCAAATTTTTCCTTCAAATATGCGTTCGTATTGTATATTTAATAGAATATTGCGTGTATAAGAGAATAATCATCAAGTTGTGAAGGATATGAATAAAGATATGTTCATTCGCTAGATCTCAACATTGTACAAGAGCCAGAATGATATTTGTCGTAAAAACATTCGAATCAAAAGATATTTGAACAATTCGCGCATCGAATAGATTAGATTTTTTACAAGAGCACGGAGTTTTGAAGATATCTATCGAAAACAAACGTCGTTAACATTTCTAAAAATATTTCTTTCTGCGGTTAGTTTCGATGCGAACCATGCGTATTTGATCATGTTGTAAAAAATGGGAGATGATAACTGATGGTGAACGATCGATTGAATTTTAATACAATCTCCTCGGGAATTATTCTTTCGTTCCTTTTCAATTAAGGTAGCGCAATTTTTCAGGCGTTCAATGAAATTTTTACCTGTCTGTAAGAATATACATCACAGGGTTGCACTAGAGGTGTACACTTCGGCGAAATTACTTTGATAGTACAGGTAGGAAATTTTTGGTCGTCTTGGAAAACCTCGTCTTACAGTTCTGGTTTTGTTTGCCCCTCCCCCCCCCCCCCCCCCAAGAGTCGATAATGAGAAGAAACTTTTTTTTCTCAACATAGGGCTTCAAAGATTTGTTAAGAAAATCGTTTTACAACTTTGTAGTCAGCTTTTCCGATTTTGATGACGTGATAATAACGTTCTTGTATTTTTTGGCGTAATCATCTATCGTCTTCTGGACTCTGGGTCTAAATTTGCCTGTTGTCTTCTGCAGGTATACGAATACACTCGGCAGGACACGTCCAGAAAGAGTAATAGCATATCGTGCAGTAAATGAAAGCGTAACTTTATTCATGTCTAGTTTCTTCACAAATACGGTCCTGCTTCCTTTTTGGGTGAAAGTCGGGTTGAAAGTGGATTGGTATTGACATCCTGAAAACACATGAAAAAGTACGACATTCAATGAACGAAGTGATTTCACAATTAGATGATTATATAAGAGAATTATTCAAATGGGCATTCGTTGTTTGAAAGACCATTTACACAATTTGATTGCATTTTTGTCACATAGCTGTTTGATCAGTGTTGATAATATATTCATTGTCAAAATTGAGTATTGAATCTCGGGTTTGTAGATGGAAAGTGTCTGCTGCAGCCAAGGTTTCTTCAAATGTCACCATTTCCTTTTGTGATACGAATTTCGTTACTTTTCGTTGACAAATTCCGTGCTGTTGTTTAAATCTCGCCACCCATTGCACATTTCGAGTGGTCACTTGTTGATAAATTATGCCTAGCTTCGACAAAACAATCGTAAGTCCACGAATCTATCGCTGAATATTTGTCAAATACAGATCCGCCTTTTTCAATTTCTTCTTCCCATCGAGATAAATATTACTTTTTTTTTTAAACGATGACATTCTTTATTTTGCAGCGCTTTCAGAATCCACTGAGGATGTGCTTTCGCAATGTTGATGCATTTTGTTTTGTATTTTAACGGAATATACTCAGGCTCTTTGGATTTTTGACGTGACAACGTCTTAAATTAGGTTGCGGCTGGGAGTCACTTATGAAAAAGTGTAACGCCCGGTAACGTTACGATGAGTCACCGAACGAGAGAGAGGCCCGCCGAATGCCTTGCGTCTCTCTCCCACTCAACTATGATCGGTCTGCCGCGCGCGCAGCAGTAGAGAATTAGGCGCATTGAATCAGCGCATGCTTGTGTCTCTGTCTTTGTCTTTCTCGAACGTTCTTGGCGTTGGTTCTAGTATACCGATTCTTCTGTGTGGTGATTTTAACAAAAACGTAAAGCCTGACAACTCGTTTCTTAATTTCATGAAAAATACGTATAATCTTGATTGCGTATCAAACGTTTCTAAGTCAACTACGTTAAAAGGAACAACTATCGACTTGACTTTCGCAAGACACATTACAGCAGAAACACTTCCTTTCATTTCATATTTCTCCTATCATCGTCCTATCCTCAACAAAATCACTCAAATAGGAATTAGTTAAGTTTAAGTTTACATGTACAATGTTTTAGTAAACAAAATATATTTCTATAGTTAAAATTTGTGCAATTCTTATTTTCATTCAATTCCTTGTTCCTATTGTGCAATTTAATTATATTCATATCAATAAATATTCTACCGAGAAAAAGACGTTGTCACGTAAAATCTTCGCCCGTAAAACCGACTTTACAGGCAACCATTTTTTTTTTTATGGGGGTTCATACTCGTCCGATGAATCGTCTTTTTTAATCCCTTCAAATTCTACTTCTTGACACTCTTCATTCTCGTGAAGTAACTCTTCATTAATCACGATCTTGCTTTCACTCACCAAATCTATCACATTATCGTAAAACTTCTCAGCAATCAGCATAGCTTCGTGAGGAATTAACAGCGAACCTTCTGATGTTATTAAATCGTTTTCAACAAGCAGTGCATTGAAATAGGTAACTGCATCTTTAATCAGCCACTTCGATTTATCGCTGTGAGAAGAATCTTCGGTAATATCCTCTGCAAGTTCCGAAGAACCCGCGATTTCTTCACTTCCATACATTGTAACTACAGAATGTTAGCAAAAGAAAAACTTCGAAACACGTCTACTCATTCCAAGCGTGAAAATTCAGACTGCTCGTTTCTTATTCTTCTTCCCCGTTTGTAGTGAATAGGGCGGGGGGAGGGGGGGGGGGGGGGGGGGCATAATGGCGCTTTATCCCTCCACTCTCCCTGTCTTTCAAGAGCCCCTATTGGGGGACCTTCGTTTATAACAATCTCATGACACAAAAGACAATCGTATACCTGAACTGGTCAGATAGAATCCGTAAGCCTCGGAACGACGATGTTTATAAATAATATCCATTATAGAAACGAAATATTTTCAATATACAATACGAACGAATATTTGAAGGAAGAAATTTGGGCGGAATATATCAAAATGCTGAAATAAAAAATGTTTTCAAATTGAACTTCTTTGTATAGTTATTTTTTAATTTAAAAAAAAAACAAATAAGTACGTTCAAAGTACGAAGCAAGAAATTTTTTTTCATATTTCTTATATAATTATCATTATAGTAAATTAACTTGTTGATAAGTTAAATAAACAATAATTTGAAAAAAAGAAATAAAGAAAAAGAAAAAATCTCGAGCGGAGGGTTCGAACAAGGAACCTTCGGCTTGCTACGCTTGCCAGCTACCGCCTCGGCCACCGGGACATTCGGTTAACGGGCAATACTTTCAGATATATAACATAGGAACGAAACTTTCGAAACGTTTTTCTCGTAAATGGCTGGCCATCTAGCCCTATGGCTGGGGCATTGTAACACTATGGGGTAGTACTGTAACCACGCGCCGCCCCACCCCAAACTTCACTTCCCAACTCTGGCACTCTCCTTTCAGTGCAACTGAATATCTGACAACCAAATGAGTTTGGCATATTCAACCAGATTTTTTTCTCAGTGAAGTGAAGTAATTATCATTTTTTATAATATAGTCCGAGCAGCCACTATCTAAAATTCATTCAATTCCATTATTATAATTATTTACCTCACATTTGTAGTCATCTGACCAATGATCTTTTTTTTTTTTATTTTGGTAGCATTTCAAACCTACATCAAGGTTTATATCTGCCATACATCAGTGCACCTTACAATGTTATATCGTTACACATTTAATTACATTTTTTCAGAAATTTAGTCATAATTTTGCAAGCTTCGACATTCGGTTTTCTAATTATAGTTTCTGCAGTTGTGGGAAGTTGTAGCTTCGATTTCAGCAAGTCGTTAATGAACTCAGTTCGTTTATCGTCGAACATCAGGCATTTCCAAAGGATGTGGTTGATGTCCTGGTTTTCTTTGCCGCATTCACATAAGGGGGACTCGACTACCTTTATTTTGGCCAGTGATTTGGCTAGGTTGTAGTGGTTTGCTCTGCGTCGATTTATTGTTACGATGCATTCGCGTGTCAGTTTTTTGTTATGATACCATGGTCTTGCTTCTTCGAGATAGTACCGCTGAAAGTATTTTTTCCCTTTTGTAAGGCCCTCGGTTTTAATTATCGTGTTTGTTGAGTGTAGACGTTCGCTTTGAATATTCCATTGTAATCTGTGTGTGGTATTTGCGTGATGTTACAAAAATTTTTGTTTGTGGCAGATTTAGCAAGTGAGTCAGCGTGTTCGTTTCCTACTATACCTTTGTGGGATGGAATCCAGAAAAACTTTACAGTGTTATTGGTATGTGTCTTCATAAATTCGTTGTACTTTTTTTTAATATCGTATGTTATGTAGTTTGTTAAAGTGCTAACTTTTGCATTTTGCAGGGTTTGGAGTGCGCTTAGAGAATCGAAAAAAATGTATACGTCTCGACTGTTTTGTTGTAGAGCGATGTCCATGGCATTGTTTAAAGCGATGCATTCAGCAGTGTAAACCGATGCGTTGGAATTGATGCTTTTAGTTGTGCCTGGTTTTGAACCTGCGATTGTGCAAGCGGATCCGACAAATTTATTTCCTTTGATTTTGCTGCCGTCAGTGTATATTGCTAGTGCATTCGTATTGCCTAGAAAATGGCCAAGTATTGAGTTCGGATTTATACTGCTTTGTAGGTGTTTTCCTAATTCTGTTTCCACAGGTAGAGAGGATATTACCGTTTCATAGTCGTGTTCACATATTTTGTAATTGTTATGTGTTTGAATAGCGCATTCTGTAAGGTCGTTAATGTTTGCAATGCAGTTTAGCAAAATGCGTTTTATTTTACACTTTGTTAGACAGGTTTGATACCTTATGTTAGCGTACATTGAAGAGTTTTTGTTAGCAAGTACATTTGTTACGTAACGATTTCCTAAGAACTTTGCACGTTCAGCTAGAAGAGGCAGTTTAGACTCTGCTATGAGGATGTTGGTGGGTATAGATCTTCTGTAGCCCAATGCGAGTCTTATGGCAGAAAACTGTAACTTTTCTAGTTCGCTCATAGCGTCTTTGCGGATGGGGAAGTAAACAAAGCTACCGTATTCAATTATGGATCGAACATAGCTTTTGTACAATATCGTGAGGGTTTTGGGGTTGGATCCCCACCACGTTCCTCGTAAGAATTTTATAATGTTGAGAGCTGAATTACACTTCGTTATTACTTTGTTAATATGGTGCTGAAAGGTTGGTTTGTAGTCAAATATTATCCCTAAAAACCGAACTGTTTCACTTAATTTTATTTTGGTGTTGTTTACTTCAACTATTGTGTTGCCAGGAAGTATGTTTTTGTTGTTGAAATGTAAGATTACTGTTTTTTCAGTAGCTAAGATTAGGCCTAAGTAGAGTAGGTTGTTTCTAACAGTTTCTGTAGATTTCTTGATGATTTTTTTACACGCGGAGAGTGATCCAGTTTTTAAGTAAATTGCGATATCGTCAGCAAATTTCGAGACAGCTACGTTTTTGGGGATGTTATTTGCAATTTTTCAAACGTAGATTGTGTAGAGCAAAGGGCTTAATACACCTCCTTGTGGGACGCCTTTGTGTGCTTTTAGACATTCGTATCCTACAACGTTCGTGTTGATAGATCTTTCTTGTGTTAGATATTTGACGAATTTGATTATTTGTGCGGAGCAATCTATTTTAGAAAGCGTTTCTAGTAGGATGTCGCTGTTTACGTGGTTAAATGCACCTGACACGTCCAGAAAAATGGCAAGCGTTTCTTGTTTACATTTTAGAGCTTCGTCTACTTGGAGAGTAAGATTGGCTACGTTATCAATACAAGACCTGCCTTTTTGAAAACCGGTTTGGTTGAGAGGTAGAAGGTTTTTACTTTCGATCCACCATTGTAGTCGATTTTTTATCAGGGTTTCGAAAGTTTTACAGAAGCAAGATGTTAATGATATCGGTCGTACTTTAGTCGTCGCATGTCCTTGCGTCTTTTTTCCTCTCTCTTGAATGCGTTTTAATATCCGGCCCGATTACTATTATTCACGTTTCCTTTTTCATCTCTTTCTTCGTACATTTTTATTTTATTTTTCACGAAATCGACAGTTTGGTTTTTCTCTTTCAACACATTAATGAGGCCTCCTATGTACTTTAGTGAACTTGGTAACGTTCTCAATAGATAGTTCAACTTTTCCTTTTCCGTGACTCGTGCGCCGGCATCTTTCAATTCTGTGACTAATTTTTCGAATTCACTGAATAATTCACTTTATTCTTCATAATCCTTCAATTTTACCTTTTCTAACTTGTTTCTTATGTAGATTTGTAAAGCTGTGGATTCTTTGAAGTACACTTGGGGACAATGTATTTGAGACGGCTAATTTTTTACACTAGACAGTTACGTTGGCAATACAGAGAAACTTACAGCGCCATAGTCGGCTGAGCGCGGAACAAACTCAATCTCAATAAACATAACATAACACATGACCGACAAATCTAACCTTAGAATACGTGTCAATCTAACAAGTCATTATTCCCGCGGTATTCTAAGGTTAGATTTGACGATGTAGAGGAATATAATTATCACAGAAAAATGTAATTTTTCTTATTTTTTGTATTTGTTGCTACGCTTGAATTTCTATAATTAGACTTTTGACGAGCAGTCAGAGATTTATAAAATGGATCGTGGTTCGATGGTATCTGAGCTAAAGATTGCGCAAAGGCAGTAGTTCTTTGGCGTATCTTCAGGTACCCCAGAATTACCTGAGTATACGGGTTTCAAATTACATGCAGTCAGATTTAAAAGATGGCCAACACAACGATGGACATCTACTGTCGATGCATCGTCATCGAATTTTTTTTAATAGAACAACTGCCCAGGTCTATCTCCATCGGTATAAACTTCTCTTACTTTTGACCACGGTACATTGATACGAGATGTATTACTAGCCATATTCATTTTCTCGCCTAGAGCTTTAAAATCTAAGATTCTATTTTACTTTACATCTATAAACTTATAGAGCTTGCCAGACCTCGCCATTGACATAACTGTGAATTACTGCTCCGGAACATATATATTTTGGTTTTTACTTTATCTCTCAATGACGCTATGCATAGAATCTCCCTCGATTTGAGTATGGCTATACTCGAGGTGTCGATACGCTATTTTAACTTTATATTTGGCTGCCACATTCACAAGCATTGCAAACACGAAACTGTTCTTATTTTGCCCACCACAATTATCAGAATACAGAAATGTGTCACATTGGTGTTTTTTGGAACGTGAAAACCAATGTTGAATTTAGTGTTAAAAACATCTCTGTGCTACCTTTCTGTTGCACATATTTCATACTTTGAGTGAAACTGTTTCATCCACTTGGTATATGTATATATATAGGTAGTGCATCTTTCTCACATGAAGTATTTCTTCTAAATACTCTGTTTCGAATCTCTTCCTACATGATGCGCTTTTTTTCTGTCAAATAAGTTAATATGTTCAATTACACTCTGTATAAACTTATCACTTAGCTTTGTACCTCGATTCTAGTGTTTACCTCTTTTATCTGGGGAAAGTTTGGTACCTTATTCCATTTCCATCGTAACAGTAATTGTCCACGAATCAGAAATACGAAGAACCTCTAGAAAACATAGACTTGCAATCGAACACAGTTGTAAAATTTATTCTGAAGGAATAATTTTTCGAAACACTTCGACGTTGTGGAAGGTCAGGGTCGTAACAAGATAATTTTTCATATATAGTAAGACATCGAGATATGTAATCCCATTTACGAGAGTGATTACTGATTTTCCAGAACTTAGAAATAATATTTTTCCTTTGAGCTTCGGTAATTGTAGTAGAGCACTTTAATCTACACTAGTGCGCACACGGAGCACCCATTACCTAGGAAGGTTTTAGAATTTTCTGAAAATCCAAATACTATGTACCTAAATTTTGAGCTCTTTTAGCAATATTCACTTTCCACAATTGGCATTGACTTGATTTTTTTCTAACAGCAGATTGAATGGAACTACTCTCACGGTTTCGTGTTTTAGATCTACTTTGAGCACCGACGGAAGAGATATCAGCAAATGATTTTCATCTTCTGAATGTGGAAGAATGATTTCTACTTCACTCATTTCAAAGTTTAAAGGTATTTTTAGCTGAATGGTATCTGCGGTTAGAACTTAAGCTAATACCTCATTGTCATCTGCTTCTAGCAATGAGCTTTCACGATCTTTTCAATTCTTTTGTATCATCTCATCATTTGTTGTCACAGTTGTTTCTACATTATTTGTTACGTTCTTTGCTTGTTCTGGATACACAATATTGCACAGGCCTAGTGAGTTTTCATCTTCGATGCTGTCCGTCAAAAATAGCGAATAGTCATTTTCTGTAGACGATCAAAAATAAGGTTCTTAATTCATAATTTTTGTCATATTAAAACTTATAAAACATAATCACTCAATAATAAAATATTATTTCGAAGTTATTAATGAAGTACTGATACAAAATCGACAGATTATAAATTAAATGAATTTCAAAAATTAATTATAAAATAAGACTGTGACATGAGATTATGATTTGGTTAACTCTATGGTCTGGACGATGACTGTAGTACGACTTCAAACCTACAACACATATATCATTTTCTCGAAATTTGAGCACCATTTTTGATTATTATTCGAACCAGTATTTTTATGACATTTCACTTGGATAAAATCAAAATTCATTCCATACAATTATTTGGTAGTAATTCAAATCTCATAATTATTGTGCATCTACGTATAATACAAACCTGCGTGGACAAGCTGTCTTTGAGCACTTATCACCGATGAAACTTTCTCGTTACCTGAATGATCTGTAGTTTCACCATTCGGCTATGCTAAGTGTGTCACTTTTTGGTGTGATATTAGGTTACCGATATTGTCATCACTTTCAGTTTGATCTAGAAGCAGATTATTATTACCTCCATCATTACCTACCTCAATTTGTTCATTAGTATAATTATTCAACGTAACCTTCATGGATTATTATATAACGATTTTCTACTTCTATTCTTTCGAACTTACATCTTAAGGAAAATATAATTATCCACTTACTTGAGCATCGGCGACTTCAATGTTGTATCGCTTGCCATTTTATGTCTCTTATAACTGATTTTTTATCACAAAAAACATCGCCAAAAGGCTGTCGTAACGAATGTCAAGCCGGCTGTGTCTGTGGTGTAGGTTAGGTGCGCGTTAAACACGTCTACTTCACTCAACTGCCCCCGTAAGCGCTGAAGAGCGCTCGAGTTACAGCTTTTTCAACCGGTACAATTTTCCGTCAAGTAAAATATGTGAATCACATTTAAGTGTTTTTCAATAAAAAGAGTTATAAGTCGGATGTATCAATCACGGGAAAACGTTCGCCGCAATTCATTACAATTTATTGAATACTCACTTAAAATTGGCAAAAAATTAAGTTAATTGGATTATGATGAATACCCGTGGAGTTATTTGGTTTATCCTTGTCACGCGAAAGTTACTTCCATTATAATCTGTTACCTCGGAGTTACGTGAGTTACCTCTCTAAAGTTGAGTAAATTTTATAAGGAGCTATCGACTTGGTAGTCGGGCGCATCATGTCTCAGTCACGCCGCCTCAACAATACTTTGTACAACGGAGCAGGTATATGAATGAATGAAAGCCTACGCTTTTCAAACCGGTTTTTCTTGAAAACAGTTTCGAGTCCAGTGGTATCGCTTGGACTGTACTTTGTTATTATGAAATACTTTTCAACCCCAAAAATGTTTTGAAATCTGTGACCTCCATCTGGTGAAGTCCCCTCGTAAGTCTTCCCTGAAGTGTTTTTAACTGTTGAATGAAATTTCGACACTTTTATCGAATTGAATACCCAAAACTCATTTCAAATTTTTTTTTTCTACAGGTTGTGATCAATTGCAGAAAGCAGCCAATTCATGGTAAAATACGAATTTATGGATCTTCGCCTTTGGAATCGTTCCCGGTTCAGAAGATATTGTTATCTAAGTAAATAATAAAAAGGGTTGGAAGCAGTTTTCTTTTGCTAATAAGGGTGTAGCGGTTTAATTTATAAGCAGAATTGTAGATTAGTCGCATAATGATAACCTGGTGGATGAGAAAGAAGAAAATTAGCAAATGATCGAATCTTTGAACTAAAACTTTTTTGGTACGTCGGGAGTTTTTGATTAATGTCCTCAAGAAAATCGGAGACGAAAGTGTAACGGTGGCTGAATCGAAAATTCAAAACAGGGTTGTCGAAACTCTTTGAGATCATCACGTGAATGTGACACGCGGGTGGCGGTAACTTTCCACAGCTGTCACAAAAACGACCGAAATCAAAGTAAATGAAAACAGAACTATTTATTCATTATGCATGTTATAAAAATTTCAAAAATATTCACCTTTCAACCAACGACAACGAATTTTCTCTTCCGGCGTACTTTACTGTGTGATTCGCACAGTTGTTCATTTTTTGTTAAAAAACTAGCCTCCCAGGTAGTATATCCATGCAACAGTGACGTACCATTTACTGAGATCCTGTGTCTTTCGAGATTACATCTACATGTATCACATATGTTCCTTACGAACAATTCGCGTACTCCAGAATGTCTGCTATAAGCAGCGTCAGCAGTAACTTATTATTCATTAACATTATAATTACCTGACTTACAGATGAGATGCATACGATTTTACGTGTTTTCCGTACCATTTATGTATCTATTCCATGAATAGCACATATATCATGTATCATTCGTGTATTTGACCCGTAAATGGAGCATACGTACCCTTACATCGATTCACCAATGTACTTATGCTGAACACATATTCAAAACGTATAAGAACTCAGTGATAATCGCATATTTCATAAGAATACGAACAGCATTGAATTTTAATCAACATGTATACGTATAATATATACAGGTATGCTGTCACAGAAATTTTTTAAAACTTGTGTTCAAATTAACGTATAAATGTTACTACGTGGGTTTTTATCGTAGTTTCGAAGAAGCGAGATGTTTTGACCTCTATCAAGCTGGCACCGCCACATAAGATATATGAAGTTGAGAGTATGAGAGTGCACTGTGAAGATATTATTACAATAAAATAAAAACCTTGACGATTACAAACACGAAAATGATCGTTTTTGTTTGATGTTGCGTAATTTCAGTTCGAGTAGAGGAGTTTATGACTTATAAAATCTGCTACACCTATATTTTGACTTCCCCGCTTGTGCGTCGCTACCCAATATCTTGACGCGCGAATAGAAGTCAAAAAATCTCTGGAGATGATTAACCATAGTTCAATCGAAACTTTTGTTGAATAAATTGAGTTTATGAACGGTACACCCAAGAATTTGGCCTCCCACTTTATACCTATTTCTCCGTTTCAATTTTGCAATGCGTTGAATCTTTGAATTATACTCCCGAAATCTTCTGAAATATTTTCGATGTTTTCAAGTTCCATGCATTGGATGTAAATCAATTTAGAATCTTAAAATTACATATACACCAAATTTCGTGGGGGATTGATTCTCTCGTTCTGGTATTAACATACAGGTAGACTCGTACCTTAATTATAACATTAGATAGGTAGGTGTAATTGTAAAGGGATGATGTGTACAAACATACTTACGGATAACACTCATGACGAGAATGTTCGGATTGACTATACAGCCATAAAAGGTCCAGGAAAATGCAGGAAACGGTATCTACGGACGCCCATAAGACAACGTATTGCGGATGATTTGCACACAAAATCAGCCGTCGTATACCGTGCGGAATAGACTGATAGGAGAATTCGTCCAGGCGATCCGGAGCCACCTAACTTATACTCAGTTGCGGACTAAGAAGGATTTGCACTCAGGGCGGACGATGTACACCCCCCCCCCCCCCCCCCCCCCCCCATTTGTATTTTAGGACAATTATAGGGAAAAAGAAAATCGAAGTAGAGAGTATTTCAGTTACACGTACTTACGTGCTTTTATTGCACTCAAATTTTCAATTACATCATTGAAATCTGTATTCTTTGTGTGTTGACTTTCTATTGAAAGTATGGAGAGATTGGTCAGTCTACTTTGGCTCATCATTGACCTTAAATAGTTCTTTATTAACTTAAGCTTTGAGAAACTTCTTTCGCCAGATGCGACTGATATACACATAGTGGAGTAAAATCTTGTGCACAAAAATGAGTTGAGTTGATTGATTTAGAGTAATCCCACTTTACTGTCACTTAATGAACCTCAGCAGTATTAATGTTGCCCAATTCTCAGCCTCTGCGTAAGTGATGTTTACAACCTCCAAGTGACGTCTCAATCGTAGAATTTCTAGAATGATATTTTCATCTGAAAATTCATCGTAAGTTTTGGTCAAATTTGGAGCAAGCGCGAGAAGTTCTTCTACTGCTGCGTACAAGAGAATTTTCGATTGAACAACTGCAAATATCGAAACAATGTCACCCATTGCCTTGGATTGATGCTCGAGCTCCTCATCAAATCGGTCGATACAGTCCAACATAGTCCTCTGCATTTCTTCTTGCAATGTTAGACCAGTATCTCTAGACTGTTCTCCTGGCATCATTTTTCGCATCCTTCTTCTACCTCTTCTTTCTATCGAAATTTCCATGGATTCACACTTTTGGGTTGCAAAACGAATAGTTCTCGCCACTAGATGGTTCCGTTCATTCTGAAGAAATATTTTGAGTGCGTTGAATTTGGCCAAACATTTATCCAGCGTCAATCCCAAAGTCTGCAAATACTTCTGAGTAAGATTGACTTCTTCTAAGACGTCACACCAAAATGCGAGGTAGCACAAAAATGTAAAGTCACATAGCGCAGGTATGAGTGTAGATGCTGTCCCCCTCGTATCTACATTTTTTTTTACTGAGATCACACAAGAGCTCGAACGTGGAAGCCGGTTTTTCAAAATATGGTTTCATCGGTGCCACAGCATCGTAATGAGCACTCCGTCCGGTCTTTGCAAGTCTTTTGACAGATACACCTACATTCTTGGTCAGTATTTCCCATCGATGTGTTGATGCTGAAAAGAAGGTATAGACCCTCTCCAAGGTTCCAAAAAAAGGTAAACTTGACGTAATAATTCCGAAAAAGTAGACCCCACAAAGATTTAAGGGGGTCCTCTAGTTTCTCGGGTCGAAAAAATCGATTTTTTTTTTTTTTCATAAATCACATCTACAACATGTGTAGAAAATGTGTGCCAAAGGATTTTTCGATATTCGAAGTGGTTCACAAGTTATGGCCCTGGAACGGAGCAGGAGCGCGCGCCGGGCTGCTCCGAAAGCCGAGCGGCGCTGACCATTGGATTGATATCCCCAAATCTAACTGCTACCTGAACCTTTTGTGAATTAGGCCCGAGTAAAGGGGAGCCGAGACCGTTGACAGACGCTTTTGAATATTGACTAAGACGCCGTGAAGTTTTAGTTCAGTCTTGCTGTGGCAGTTGCGAAGCGTACTATATTTTCTCTTGCGAGTCGCACGTAGCTGATTTTTTCGATCGACCTAAAAAGCGAAAATTCGCAGGCAACCGACACACTTTTGAACAAGACAAGTCGTTTACATCGGCGTCAGCGACGAAACTTCGTCAAAATAAAAATTTTGAAGTGAACGTTGAACAGACTGTTTTGTATTGTATTTTGAATTTTGTAAGTGTATTTTCAACCATTTCTTCGGCTGTTATTTGTAAAGAGTGCAAAAGTACGGTGACTTTCCATCAACGTGATATACGAGGACTGGGCTTTAAAATTTCTATGGCGTGCAAGTGTGAGAAAGAAAAAGAAATAGATTCATGCCCAAAAATCTGGACTTTTGCTCCGAAGCACCTCCATTCTGGGCCAAAAGTGGTTGAAATCGCCACGTTTCTCGCTGTCATAATCTTCAACGAAGGATTCGAAGCTATCCTGAAGACCTTGGAAACCATGGGAGTGAAAATCGGCCCACAAGCTAAAGGATATGTTCAACAGCGTGATAGCTCTCGGATCGACCGTTCAGAAAGGCGCACGAGCGATGTTGTAGAACAGGCCCGAATCGCGAAAAGAGAAGACAGAGCAGCTCTGCGTGACCTCCAAGAAGAAGAGGAAGGCCTATTGTATGGTCCAGGCATAGCAGATTGACGGTGAGATGGAATTTTTAGTATAAATCACATGCGCGAACTTTCAAACGCGTTTTTCTCGAAACACCATTTTTCGAAACGGTAACCACGATATTTCAGAAACTATTGCACCGATCTTGTTCAAATTTATACAGCATCTTTAATATGTTATAAGCCAGCGATTGAACTAGAATTATCATGATTGCTTCGATAGTTTTTTTCGTACGAGCGAAAAACTTAAGAAAAAATGAGTAAAAAATAGAATGTAATTTTCAAAAGTGTATAAAAATGTCAATTTTTGTAATTTAAAATTCACTCTAGTTCAATCGCTAGTCTTGAATATGAAGATTAAAATGCCGTTTGGTTTTCTGATTTCAGATAAGCAGAACAGCCGCAATCTTGGTTACCGTCAAGCACCTCTTCTACTTGATGTCTTCCTGTCGGCCACTATAGCTGCTATTCTATTATATATTTTGACTTTAAAAAATTTGTAAAGCTCATTTAAATGTTGATAAAGATTATGCAAAAACAATGAGATTGATTATTTCGATGCTTTGCCCGTAAAAAATTGTTGAAAAAGCCATAAAAAAACAGCCGAGAAACTAGAGGACCCCCTTAACGAATGATTTGCACAAGGTATAAACAAAGCTTTCGAATTAATTTCTTTGATTTTTTTATGAACTCCAGCCATAGTTGCTGCATTATCATAAGTTTATCTTCCTACAACTGCTTCAATATATCTTTCGTGAGTTCAGCGGGAATGATTCCTTCACTTCAACTTTGTCACTTTCAATGTGAACGTATCTGATCACTTCACTCATCTGATCAATGTTAGCCTCGGCTGGAGTACTATCAAAAAGAATTCCAAAGTACTTTGCTTTTGCTAAGTCATCCAAAGCTTTCTGCTTTACTTGATTCCCCAGAGAGCTGATGAACTCATTCTCAATGCTCTTAAACCAATAAGACCCTACTCTCTTGTTATTACCGACAGCATGCTCTATCCTTAGCACATGTTCTTTTGAAACGGGATCATATTTTTACAGCAGTTCACCAATTCGAAAAAGTTACCTTTGTTTTCGGACAACAAGTTCACTCTGTGACCTCGAAAAGCGAGATTTTGGTCAGCCAAAATCAGAGTCACATTCAAGAGACGATGTAAATAGCTCTCCATTTCTGTTTCTGTTTGTCGATTGCTACCTGGTGGCTACAATCAATCGTTTTTTGTAGTTTCAATCCCACTCCCAAAGTTTTCTATTTTTCTAAGCATGACAGGTAGTGCTCAGAAGCCTCATGTTCAAATACTTGTAGGTTTAGCTTCCACCATACATTGAAGCCCGTGACAAAGGTTCGAATTTCTGTCTCGGCATCGGCAAAAAGTTTGCAGCAAAAACAAAACAAACTACTTCTTGACTGAGAGTAAATCATCCGCTTTCTCAAAAATTTTCACCATTTGGCAGTGCTTTATAGAACCATGATTTGGTCAGATTTCGAGTCTTTCTTTTTGTTTTATGCCCTGGCATTTCAACTGCAGCCGCACTCAAAGGTCCATCTTTATTTTGAAAGTGTTTACTACCCTTCTTTATAAGATCAACTCGCAAATCAGCAGGCACTGGGATTGGCCAAGAAGCAATATCAGAATAAATCGCAAAAATATTTGTCTGAACGTTTTCAAGCTTTTCCTTCTGCTCATCTCTACCTCGCTCTCACTCGTTCTTATCAGACTCTCTTTCCTCTTTTTCAACAAACTGTACTTCTTCAATTCGCCTTTTTTTTTCTTCTTTGTCAATCTTTCCGATCTGAGCTTTGTCTACCTTTTCTTCCTTCTGTTTATCAAAATCTTCCGATTTGGCAAGCAAGATTTGTTCAGCATTTTCTTTCATAGCACTAGATGTTAAAGGTGTCATATATTTAAATATGGATCCAGATATTATTTTGGTCTCGAGGTCTTTTGCTTTCTTAATTCTTCTTTGCTGAAATCCGCTAGGTCGTTGTCGCTTCATTGTCGTGTTTCTGCATAGTATTACATAAAATTGTAAGTCTACTTTCTTTGTATACTTTTGTAACAACTAGCTCGACTGACGAAACGAAAATATCAATTTACTACGAAATTGCGAATGCATTTAGTGAGTCGGTAACAGAGAATGTACTCGTATATGCAATGAAGGGTGAGGTCAGAGTATTACGGCATTTGACCATTTATTAGAAAAAACGTGTGTCCTCCATGGATCTCCGTCAGGAACGAAGTTCCGTACGCTGTTTCTTCAACTCTGAATGTAATTCAATATGGAAATTTAGATTTAAAATGCAAAATTAGATTGTTTATATTGGAAATGGAGAATAGAGAAAACATAATTTGTCACAAATATTTACTCAGAGATTTAGGGATACGGTTGAAAAAACAGTTAATCAGGTGCCTAATTGTGTTCGCGATATTTCGTTGAGGCAGCGTCACCAGCGAGTATGACAGTGGCGCCATCTACGCACCTCAGTCAGAGGTGCAAGGGGAGGAGGCTTAGTACCGCTCAGTACCCGCTGGTCTGCGCCAGCGTGAAGACGCATCTGTACAATTTGAGTATTCTAATTCAATAAACTTTAGTAATGTGTACCTAAAAACCTTCCATGAGTTTCATTTATTCGCTAAACTATTCTTACACATTGTAAGTTTTTTTCCATCAGTTTAATTATATGAGTCTAGAAATTTGAAAACAAAGAATTACTGTGTCGGGGGACACAGGACAAAAGTGAAACTTCATTTTTTTCACCCAAACTAAATTCGTTAAAACTGTACAATTTTAAATCACTTATAATATTAAATTGCTCTGTCTCTCTGCAATAAATTTTTTTACGCTCTTGTACTATTACATATAATTTTGAACAGAAAGTGACTGTTTAATGAAAATAAAAAATTTAGGTGTAAGTTCGGTCGTGCGAAATTTAAATTGTCGTTTTGTTATTCTGGTTGATTAATACATCCGATGTCTGAAGATATGGACGAGCAAGTAGAATAAATTTATTTGAGACATAATAAGACCGCGATGTTCATATTATTTCATCTATTAGTCCTTTTACAGAGCGTGAACTTTTTGGTGCAGGGCACAAATGCACGACATTATTTTTCAAACGTGAAAAGTCACATCTGACAGTTTGTCGGCTGATACAACGGTGAGCGGCGAGGAAACGGTTCGACAGAGTTTCAGCAGTCTACTATATGTATAGATGGCACGAGAATCGCGCCACGCAAGGAAAGGCGTGTGCAAGAGAGAAATAGCTAGATTGTAAGGTGTGTGTAAGAGAGAAACAGCTAATGGTTTCACATTTGCATTAGTAGATTGAAATGTGATGACGTCACATCTGCTGATTCGCTACCAGTGTTCTTGTTTTTGTATAGTCTGCCATAAGAAGTTCACTTCAAGAATATTTCATGAATTTAGTTGAGGAATGTGAAACATAATTTTCAGCCCCCTCAATGACACCCCTTAGCTATCTGTCAATCGGGGTTTGTCCCCCCCGACCGGCCCCCCTTAGTCCGCCATTGCTTATAGTAAAAAAGTGCTGTCAATATCGCTAAGTATGAGTACGAAGCATTGCAGTACTTAGACCGCGATTCTTCACGTGCATTGCAAGTGATGTGATTGTGGCTGCTTCAAAATTCCATTCACAGCATAGGTCTACATCAATTCTTCGTCCATTACTGGACAAACCACTAGCTTTACGTATTTAGAGACCACGCGAAGCGGGGGCCAACGTGTATTTGTATCGCTGCGACCGGTGGTGTGGTCCGAAAACTGGAGAAATGTGATGAAACAAAGAGGAGCCATCCGCTTTTGTACCAAGCGGTCATGAATAATCAACAAAGCCAATTTACAGGTGCTTAGATGATCAGCGAAAGCCACACAACGGTAGCAATTTTAAATTGGATGGCAGAATGGGTTTACTCAGCTGGAATATATCCGAAGTAGATGGTTTGCGACTCTTCAAAGGCATCATTGACCGCTGCAATTAGAAGCTTCACATGATACTGGACAATCAAAGATTACGCTTATGCCTGTAGCCATCCCGTTATGCCGCCGTGCTACGTGCAGATCGATGTACCACGTTTTATAAAAATGTTTGCGAATCTTTTGCAAGATTCACCTACAAGCAATAAAGTACTCTACTTAGCTGTGATTGGGCAACTCATGCAGGAACGTGACATCGACACTGCGAACGAAATGTTGAAATCGATATCAACAGTAGCATATTCAATATTTGATGGAAATTCACATTGTTGCAAGCCAACTGAATGCGAGATTCACCTTTATGTGCGCACCCGGGTACACGGGTACCAACCTCGTCACATTCTTGTTCGTATTTTAAAAAATTTTTTTTTTTCGATTTGAGCCTCTGGATCTAAGAAGTTTAACTCTTCACAAAGATTCCCATAGCCGTATTTCGAAAAAAAAAAAAATTTTCGCAATAAAAAAATTAACTTCAAGTATGGATAGTCCCAGGGGGCACCTTGGTTACCCGGGTACCCACTACAGAACAATTTGATATATTAATCTGTAAATCAATGTTAATTTTAATAAGTGTTCCTAACCGAGCAAATGCGTCACTGCTGGGCCCTCGTATACTTGGAAAGGGGGGACGCTATCTAACTGCCACTCCCACAATATCTAAAACATCTGCTGCTCGATAAAGCCAATAATTGACTGTGGAGCACTCGAGATCCCCTCCTTCCATCTCTCTTTATGGCGACTACACGCTACTTTTGAATGTGAATATAGCTTAATTACTTTTAAATCATGTTTACTGAATTAAATAAATAGATTTATAATGATTCTGTTCACATCTGAAGTCAAAAAGTAATTAAAACTGGAGGTGGGTACCCGGGTACCCCGGGTGTGCATCAACGTAGGAGAAGTTGAGTGCGCACATAAGGATTCGTAAAAATTTGCTAGAAAACTAGATTGATCCTTCCTTTGAAACTCAAGACGAAGACAGTGATGTGCTGACTGCCATACGTCCCGAACTGGATATTGTCTTTGATGATAGCGATAGCTCCACCTGCGGGTGCTCTTGGAAAACGGATATCAACCTGAAAGTGAAACGCGTATCACAAGACAAAGAAGGCGATCGAGACAATGCGCATCTTCTACCGAAATTTGCAGATCAACTTTATAGCGATTTACGCTAGTTTCCTCAGTAGTCATGCGTATACCGTGATTTATTCAAATACGGTCGCATACCAGCGACAGTGCACCGGTAGAAAGTGATTTTAACATAATAAAAATTCACTAGCTTCGGAATAATCCAAGGCCATTGCAGCCTAATAATTTGTTGTAAAACGACATTTTGGATATACGAGTATAAGCGGTCATACGAAGATAGTCAATGCTCAAGCTATTTCGACCAACGTTGACGCTACGGATACTGCAGACAATATCACGAATCTGAGTCATTGCGAAGTAAACAGCCGGAATATACCTAATAGATATTCTGGAGATCATCGAAAATTCGTTTTCGTAGTTTCCGCAAACTGTCATCAAAACTGACTCTGTGACGCGAGTGACACATCGATTTCAGCTATCGAAGCCTGCATAGCTTTATCCCGCCTCTATCAAAACCTGAAAAATTTCGGAAGGTTTAACATCTTGCAGAGTATGTTCCGCTTTATTTAAATCAGACTTATTGTTAGGCAACGTTCAAAAGTGAAGGTCCAGGATATGTGTAGAGTGTACCAAACTGAAGAGTACCGCTCAAATTACAGCATCGAGGGTAGTCGAAGACTGGGGTATCCTAGCATCTACCAATAACATCGTAAGGTCGCAGCAAAAATCTAGATATTCAAAAAAGAATCATATTATCTTTGTCTCCATATCCGATGACATACTCTCTAAAATACCCATCATGAAGAATGGGAACACTATAACACTGCAGGTAATACTTGATCATTGAATCGACATAATTTTTAACTACGCATGTGAAAAACATAATTTTTATACTCCAAATTCCAATATTGATCCTCTTGATCAGCCTTCCCAATGATTACTGTACACTTGGGATCAATGAATCTGAGACGGCTAATTTTTTACACTAGGCAGTTACGTTGACAACACAGAGAATCCTATAGCGCCATAGTCGGCCGAGTGCGAAACAAACTCAATCTAAATGAACATAACACACACCCACGACTGTCGAATCGAACCTTAGAATACGTGTCAATCTAACAAGTCATTATTCCCGCGGTATTCTAAGGTTAGATTCGACGGTCATGGGTTATGTTATGTTCTGTAACGTGGCATTTTTGATGCTCGTTACAAGTAGCTTCCTGACCCTCGGTGGAACCAAAATTAAGGGGTTTTCGAGGTTGAGCAGCGAAATATTTAGAAAAGAGCGCCAGAACTGGAGTCGAGCATCCGAAACTACAAGAGGGGACACTTTAGCGAATAACGAGAGGTATTTCAGGTTGTTTTTTTTTTCTTATTTTTCGAGCTGCAATGGCATCAGGCAGGAAGTCGGCACCGAATTCGAGGAGACTGCGGAGTGGCGGACTAGCGACAATTGCGAAAGAAGGATGTCGACGCTGCGGAGGGGGATCCAACGAAGATTTCCGCACCGCAGGAGTCCAAGGCGAACGCGATTCCCGCTGGCGGCCGGCGCACCGCAGCCTCTCCTCCTTCACTCCGCCAACAATTAACTAGCGAACTTGCGACGGACCGACTAGCAACGAGGGAGCACCACGCTCACCACCAAGACGTGATGGAGCTGCGCGAAGGACGAAATTGCGATTTAGCGTCAAGTTCTGCGCCACGATACTATTAAAGGTGCGCGTCGAGTTGCGCAATCGATGAAATCGATGACGGGTCGATCATTGCGTATTCTTGTGGGTATGACGTCACGTACGGGATAGCGTATCGAGATCCGTGTTGCGGGAGGTCGTACGTTTTGAAACCACTCTAGTTCTGGCGGTCGTGCTAGATAGTCAGGTTTTGGGAGTTTCGCGAAGTAATGGAGCTGTCGAAAAATCGCAAAAGGGATGGAGAGTGTGTTGCGAGGATGTAGATGGTATGCACTGCTTATTTATATCCTTGCAATTGAATTTCGAGAATAATTGCTACTAGGCTTGCCGAATAACGGATAGCCATTTTGGATTTGCGTTGTAGAAAAGTACTCGAATTTCTTTTGCCGAATCTTTTGCTTGGTGACCGTAGCCTGAGTTGCGCGTGACAAAATAGAGCCAATTTTGAGTAAAGAATGTTGAGTAGAGTCACGGGTTCTAGTTGCGTTCTTCTCGTTTTTCAAATTACGTACAGCCGAATTCCGCTGTACCTACCAGGTTCAGCCGCGTTGTCGGGGTTTCTCAGTGTCGCCTCTCGAGTAAATCGCGAAGTGCCGAATTGGAATGCTTGAATTAGCGAATAACGTTTTCGAGGATTTCGAGAAGGTTTCATTTCGGATGCGTTGCGATAGCGTTTAGTTAAGGTTACATTTAGTAGCGCTTGCGCTTAGTTCAGTACCCGTTTATTTAAGATAGTGTTTAGTTGAGTTGAGTTGAGTTGAGGTTGCGTATAGTTGAGATTGCGGTTGCGTTGCGTAGCGGTTGAGACGAGAAGTTCGTGTCATTGAGTTTTAGTTTCATCTGAAATATGTTGGCGTTTAAGAATCTGTTTAGTTGAAATAAGTAGGAAATGAGATTTAATTTAATTTAAGTTGTGAAGTTTAGATTTAAGGCAGCTCACGATAGCGTCGAAGCTCCGAGTCGGGTGAGGTCTCCGGTGGGATTGAGGACGCCGTCTATTCGGTAGCCCGGCGGCGCACCTTTGAGAAAGTAGTTCTAGTTTCGGTTTGGAGAAATTATTACTATAGCGGAAAAATTTCGATGTTGCGAATTGAGAGTGGCGTATCGAAGTTTTGTAAATGTTGAGTTAGATTTCAGTTAGCAAGCTGCGAGTTAGTAGAGTAAGTAATAGCGTAGGTCACGTATAATTGTCGGTTTTTTTTATTGGATCGCGAAGAGCGAATTTTGAATTATGAACTTTTTGTTTGTTTTTGCATCACCACTATTGTGAAATATGTTATTCTATTTTACTTCTTTTGTTAAATAGCGTGTGCTTTTCGAGTGTCTCTCTCTTTCTCCAAAATTACCCCTCCCCTCTCCACGGTACTGAGTTACCGAGCATATTCCCGAAGTATAGCGCATTAACAATTTCGAGGCGTGTTAATCACGCCAGGCGCCTAACGGTATTTCGCGATATTTTATTTAAGATCCAGTTTACATCGCGGGCTGCCAAAATATTGTGCCCGCCGTAAGTTCTCGGTCATTTTCAACGAGTGACCGAGGTACGGGAAAAATCGGCGTCGCAGTTCATTGAAATCGAGTTTGTTTCGCACTCGGCCGACTATGGCGCTGTAGGTTTCTCTGTGTTGCCAACGTAACTGTCTAGTGTAAAAAATTAGCCGTCTCAGATTCATTGTCCCCAAGTGTGCATCATTCACTTTGATGTAACAAGCCATCTTATTAAACATATATTGAATTGTACTTTCTTACCAGCAGACTAAATCTATCTCAATTTTAATGTAGTTGGTAAGTATGCGTATTTTCTATCATGTGTGCTTTGTACAGGCTACAAGGTTGGGAGGCGGGAAATATTCCTTCACCAAGCCTTACGCGTTGGATAGCGCAACGAGCACCATACTCATTGCAGCGTTTGATAAATCGCAAGTGAGAAAAGCTGTCGATAACCTGATAGCAACTAATCCGATCTACAGCTTGGTGGCGGACATAATGACCAAGGGTCTACGCACGACGTAATACTAAGGAAGCCGAACTCAGCCGAGATCGAGTTCAAAAGTTGGCTCATTATATTGCATGAAAAAGGCCAAGTCCGCAGAACGGAATAGCTACATGCTCGCGCATGCGTTGTTCGCAGTATAGCCGTAATTTAGGGTGGTCCTTATTTGAAGTGTTGACGAATTTCGACAACTGCGCCCCCTATAGACGAACGAAATAAATTTAAAAAAATGTGTGCGAAAACGGAGCGCTGTAGTCCAATTAGAAGACGTGCCTCTAAGCTTGTTTTGTTTCTCATTTGAATAACATGGGATTTTCAGACTACTTCAGTCATAATGTTTTTAAGTTTTCCCCAAGCACGCAAAAAATTTTTTTTTCACATAAATCTGTCATTCATGGGTACAACTACGCGTATATTTTTCCACAAGTCGTTATCACAACCTTTACGCCCCCCATCCCCCTGATATTATACACGGCGGCAAATTGATAAACGTGAATACCTGTTTTTAGCCGCTTGGTGCTTGACAGTATTTCACCAATTGAAAGGCAGTCTTATTCACGTCATAAGTTTGTGAAAAAAAGTAGTTGTACATGTGGGAAAAAATATGCATTTCAATTAGTGTATCTCAAAACACATCGTTTACACTTCATACTTTTTTAAAAAATAACAATTAAAATTAGAATGTTTTGATCACCGTCTGTTTTTTTGGATCGGGAAAGCTTTTACGATATTCCGAGACTATCTGAAGAATATACTGCTTTTGATCTTCGTCCCGTGTGAGAATATTGTTATGTACAACGCATGCGCGAGCATATAGCTATTCCGTTCTGCGGACTTGTCCTTTTTCATGCGGTAAAATCAGCCAACTTTTACATGCGGGGTTCGGTCTCCTTAGTATTACAAAATGGGTTTACGTGCTCACTCTTGAGGGCACAGATTTTACTAGGGTTACATGAATCCATCAAGACAGTCGTAAATTGTCACCTAGTCGACTGTAAGATAAACGTCTGTCCAGTGCTTGCCAATACATTTAGAAACATGCCAACCCTTCGTGAAATTTCGCCGTGTGCCAAGGGCTCCAAGTACATTGAGAAACCGCTACGTCCGATAAGCGTCAATCGAGAAAATTTGATAACGCCTCCAGAATTCGACAACCTGTTATGGAACGTTTCGAATGGCCGTGGTAAAGGATACTGTGCGAGATGTCGAGCACCTACGGCACACGTTATTACTGCTATGGGTAAGGTTTCATTTAAATATGTTCGTGCTCTTTTTTATATTATAAAATATCACTGTTCGATTTTTCAATATCCATTTTTCTTTATGCATATGTTTTCTATTTTTTCATGGTTTTTCTTTCTTCTTTCTTTGTTTATCAAGTTTATTCCTAATAAAGCGTCTAACTGTTGACTTCGCTGAACATCTTGTATTTGTAAGATCATGAAAGAGTCGTAGTTATGATTGTAAAACAGCAATGCAATCAAAAAGTGCCTTCATATATGGATTCCAGGTAACAATTCATTATGTTGACATGAATGTGATGTTCACACCGTGATGTTCCTAATTCATTTTCGTGTGAACGTAACCTCTATGTAATAAGAACGAAACTGATGTATCTAAGATGTTGCCACTCCATAACGACACTTGTTACAGCCATGCAAACGTGTTACATATAATATATGCGACGATGAATCTGTGATAATGCTTTGTATAGAAATGATGTAAGTAACACGGAGCTTTATGCACAGAACGTATATGCAGCGGCGTAACAAATATTATACAGATTCGAGGACGCAATTGCACTGTTATCAGCATTATATCTGTCAGCCATAACCGAAATTCGGCGCATCCATATCTCGACGCAGCTATTGTTGTGCCATCTCTAAAAGTAATAGCACTGAGACATGACCTATGTTTGGAAATTGTGCCGAGGAAAATCTGGGGAAGGGTGAATTAGTTCGGAGAGATGCGCTCAAAGAACACGAAACCTTACTTGTAGGCAGGCTGACTAGAGTTTTAGTCAGTGTAGAAGATTTTCCGGAAAGCAACGAAGATGTGAAACGCAGACGAGGCGTATTGATTCCGCGGAAGATGGCCGAAGAGCTGACCGCTCACAGCGCGTTGCCGCGTGTTTCATACGCTATCGAGGATTGTCGATTGCGCGGAAGATAACCGAAGAGCTGACCACTCAGAGCGCGTTGCCGCGTGTTTTACACACTATCGAGGATTGTCGATTGCGCGGAAGATAACCGAAGAGCTGACCGCTCAGAAGAAAGTCGAACGAAAGAAGAAGTTACCGATTCGAAGCCGAACAGAAAATTGACACGAGTTCACGCGAATATTCAAGCGGTCGTAAGGTGCTTTAATATCGGGTGGAAACCGTTGCTCGAGTAATACCAAAGCAGAGAACAAATCGCAGGAGGAAAACAGACCGAGAGGCTCGAAGGCTATTCGACGAATGAAATGGCAAGGGCGACACAGGCAGGAACAATAGAGGGAAAAAAGGAGGGGGGAGAAGCGGCCGGCGAGTCTGGTCGAACGTCCGAGTTGACGAGCGATCAAGCACGCCGATTAAATTCCCCCTATCCGCGTTAATTTTACTTGAGACTTTCCTGAACAACCTATGTTCGCGTAATTGAAACGTGTTCCGAGTTTTACGGCATTTACATTCTGCGTATCATTATCGCAGTACCCTCAAAAGCTACAGCACGGTAACATAAACTATGATGTATAAGTGAAAAGTATCCTGGCGGCATCAAGTTGATATGAGTGTCATGCGTTTTACCAGTGATTTTAGTTGTACATTTCAGTGATATACCTGCATCCATCATAACCTCTTACACATAATACAGTTTAAACGTATTAAATCAGGGGAGTCAACTTTATTAAATTTCATTCAAGGTTAGACAACGGTAAAATGAGTGAATCGGTATGAAAACGCAAAATCTACAGAATTTTCACTCACCTAGGAGTTTTAAAGTTTCGAAACTATCAAACAGTTATAAAACAATCAGCTATTGAAAACTCTAAGTAACTTTCAAGTATAAGCTGAAGAAGAGATTTTGAGTTGGATGTTCTTCAGTCAACCTTTGTACAGCATAGAATTTTTCAAAGTCCAAATAACTGCTCCACGCTGTTAGTTTATTGTCAGATTTTCCACATTATTATCGATAGCTCAATAGCTGGGAACAATATTCGGTACAACGATTAGAACTAATTAGTAGTGGGCTCGAAACTGAAAGTTCATGTTTCACATTCAATTCACTTGTTTCACCATTTTTAGCGTGAAGTCATCTAGACACCGTCTATTGACCAAACCAATTATTGTTTGTATTTTTTCAAATCAAGAGTTAGTTTCCACTGCAAAAACCTTCGCCCATATTATATGGGGTGCGCGCTCACTTTCTTCTTTAGATTATACAATGGCTCAATCTGAACAACCTCTCATTATTCTAACAGCCGTATTGTCCATGCAAATTATATTCTATTTTTCAGCACAGGACAATATCACAAAATGCCCAAGATGCTAAAAGAGATTTGTTCTCTTTCGTGAAGGCAGCGACGACGATTGATCCTAAAAGAAATCAACAAATTAAAAAATGTACTGAAAGAAGTAAAATCAAATCCTGAAAGTGGAAGATCTGAAAATAATTTGTCGAACAATATCTCAGAAAACACAAATTTCAATCTCATAACTTTTGAGGCAGAATGTTCACAAAACAATTTTCAAGCGACAGAACAAACTAGTCCAGATAGAACAGAGGCCTTTAATGCTGAGCCCGATGAAAGTAACAGTAGTAGTTGTTCGACAATGTGTGCTGAAGATTGTGAGGAGCCTCTAAACGAAAATAATCCTGGTATACATAATAAACTTCAAGACTAGGCCATTAAATCATCTATTAGTCAAAATCACCTGACTGATTTGTTGAAGATTTTGCGAAAATATGGGCATGATTTGCCATGTGATGCCAGGACCTTTTTAAAAACACCTAAGCATTTAAAAATAACAAGCATGCCACCAGGTAATTATTATCATTTTGGTTTAGCCAACGCTTTAACCAAATCTGTTCTCAAGTATTACATGCCTGAAGATTTTCCATCGGAAATCAAATTCGATATTAACGTTGATGGACCACCGCTGACCAAAAGTTCCGGAAGCCAATTTTGGCCAATTTTAACAGCAGTTGAGGCACCTTTTCACACTGAACCTTGTATCGTGGGCATATACCATGGAAATGAGAAGCCTTTGGATTCCAATGACCTTTTGCAATATTTTGTGGAGGATGCTCTAAAAGTCTGTGGATCGGGCATAGATATACAAGGCCATAAAATATCATGTGGAATTGGTGTCTTCATATGTGATGCACCGGCAAAAGCCTACATCACTGATACAAAGGGACATAATGCATACTTTGGGTGTAGCAAATGTATGCGAGAAGGTGAATTCAAGGTGAACCGGCTGACATACCCTGAAACTGGTGCTACTTTGAGGACAGATTTAAAAATACGAATGGTTAGCCAGTTCCCATTGGATTATCTACATCTCATATGCCTCGGTATTATGAAAAAGTTGCTTCAGTTTAGGGTAAAAGGAAAGAAAAATGTTCGTATGACTAATTCACAACTGAAGTTAGCCACTGCTCACTTAATGTCATTAGTTACATCAATACCCAAAGAATTTGCAAGAAAGCCAAGACCATTAAAACAGGTTAATCGGTACAAAGCACCAAAGCCAAGATAACTTTTACTGTATGCTGGCCCGATAAGTTTTAAAGAAACACTGAATAAAGACAAATATTATCATTTTCTTAGCCTCAGTGTGGCTGTACGGATTTTATCTAGCGCAGAATATTCTTTGACACTGATAGATTATGCACGGAGCTTGTTGTTTTATTTTGTGACAAATTATTCACGGTTGTATGGTGCAGAACATGTATCTTATAATGTTCATAACCTAGTTCATATAAGTGATGATGTGCAGTCTTTAAGCCCGCTTGACAGATACAATGCTTTTAAATATGAAAACTTTATGCAAAAAATTAAGAAGAAAGTTAAGACATCGAACAAACCTCTACAACAATATATCAACAGGGCCCACAAAGAAAGTAATCTGAAAATGGAATATGAGCGAAGAGACTATCCAATAATACAATTCACCAGCGCCGGAGAAGATAGTGCTGGTAGACGATTAATAAAATCTGTGAAGTATGAAAACTTCTTCTTGGATGAAAAACAAAGTAATAACTGTATTTTGCCATGTGATAACAACGTTGTACTTGTAAAGAGTATTTTTTTGAAAAAGGGGAAAATATATATGTATGGAAAAAAATATTTGGATTGCAAATTGTTGTTTGATAAGCCCTGCTACTCTTCCGAAGTCGGTATAAATAAATTGAACGAAAAATCATACGAATTCGTTGTCCTCGAAGCTAGAGATATTAAATCAAAGTGTTTGAAATTGCCCATGAACGAGCGGGAAAGTGCGATATTCCCATCGGTTCACGAGGTTTGAATTTCTCCGATGTCAACATTGACGCGCGCGCCCATGCTCGCGCCAAGCCACGCTCGCTGATCATTGCAACTACGCTTCTCTCAGAACGACTGCCGTCCACGTGCACGGACCTTACTACGCGGTTTGCAAGGTATGTAATACTTAATTTATCTATTTCATTTGAATCTTTGTGTTTAGCAGGTTTCCAGGTAAAATTGACTAAATTCGTTATTATATTTTCACTTCTACTTCTACTATTCAATACCTACATATCAAATACGTATACGTTTTCATAACCTAATGCAACCTTGCAACTGCTTGATTACCTCTAGTCTCCATGTGCTTGATCATAGAATTAATACTCCACATACTTAGAGAGACTCGATAAAAAATTGAAGAAATTCCGGACACGTGCTAAATTTTATCAATATTGTGTGTTATTTTCGTATAAATAGAAATCGCGTTAGTTTCGTGAGTCATGTCTAACGATAAAGCTAGAACTAGCGGTCAGGGTTGGATACTGTTCGTGCTAAATTTCTTCCAAATGGGACGACAGGGTACTGATTTGCATCTATAGTGCTATAAAAGTATAATCTTTCTGTGATATTTATTATTTTTTTCGAGTTTTTGGCGTTATTGTCACATTTTTATCGACGACAGCACGTTTGGCTGCTAGCTTCCGCCTCATCGCGTGTATAACGATCCAATTGCATAGTTGAAGAGGTATCGTAATTTACACAATATATTGTTCATTCAATGTACCTAATTAATTGGTAACTTGATTCTTCTATCATCACCCTGACTTCTATTGATCATTATTAGGATATAACATATTGACTGACGGAAGTTATCATTGATAATTACACCTTATATTTTTGTTACCCAGTCATTTCATCTGAAAATGAGTTTCCCGTACGCTGTCGTAACTTTCCTGGACGAAACTGATTTTACCGACGAGGATGATGCCGTGACGTCAGGAGTCCCCAGTACGTGGCTTACGCCTGAAAAAACGCATTGTTGGTGGCCAAAAACAACAGACATTAAAACATATATCACCAAACGAAAACCTCCAGTAGAAGGCCGGAGATGAAGCCTCTGTAATGTCAAATTTAAAGGCTATTTCGGTGAATAATTTACGATCTACGTCAATGATAGGTTCCCTTACTTCCATGAACTGAATTGAAAACGAATTACTGTTGCGAATATTCACACATTACTGTCAAGAGTTTAAGTAGAAGCAATAAACACAAGCCAGTTAGTCAACGATCCGTTAATGTAATGAAGATTCAGACTTCCAGTTTCCAGTTTGGATGTGAGTGGCAGATGTGAGAAAGAGTGTGAGTGGAAAGGCGAGAATTACCAGGATAGCGAAGGTGAGGAGAAAAGGAAATAGGGCAGAGAAGGAGCGGGGAAGATCAGGACGGGCTGACGGGAGAAGCGAATAGGGAGGCAGGAACAGAACGGACGGACAAATGAGGAGAGGGTGAGAGTTTTGAGGGTAGTCAGCGAGAGCTGGCGGACGCAGGGGGGAAAGATAATACAGAAGAATAGACGGTGACATCCAGGGAGTAGGAAGGGGGATAGAGCAGAGACAGATAGGCGGCAGGCAGATAAGGTAGGAGGCGGTGGCGGAGCGAAAGAGTATGAGTAACGCGGGTGGCCAGAAAGGACGGGCGAAGAGAGTAGAGGAGGAGGAAAGGAAAGGTAGGCTGGGTGCAGCAGCATTGATAGGGAGTGATAGGAGTCATAGCCTGGGATCGGTGACGACGGTGATAGATTTATGGAAGAGGAAGCGGGAGGAGGTAGGGGAAAAAGGGGAGGAGGTGGCAGATGAGATAGAGGAAAGAGAAAAAGGATTTGGGAGAAGCAGGAAAGTTCACCGGTCGCCAAAGGGCAAGGCAGGGGAGGAAGGGAAAGAAGAGGGAGGGAGTATACAGAATATGCTAAGGCTGATTAGGGAGGAGTTAAAGATAGGGTTAGAGGAGGTCAAAGGGCAGGGAAGGGGGCTCATGAAATAAATGGAAAAGATTAAAGGGGAAATGACTAGAAGGTAAGAGCAATGGGAAGCAGAGAGTGGGGAGATGAAGGAAACAGTAAGGGACCTAGGTGAATGATTAAAAGAGGTAGAAGAGCGGAGAGCGGATGTAACATATTATGTAACCCCTAAACTAAAAATCCTAAATTCCCTACGTATAATAATGTAACTTTCAGGTGAAGTTTGTTGGCTAAATAGGTGGTAATAGCGCTAAAGCAAATACAATAAGATTACTTCGACAAGTATTCACCAATGAAGTTGCGAATACTGCTTCATGATGTGGTCTGCAAGCCAATTTTCAATTAACAAACCTCAAACTGATTGCAGCCATTAAAGGTGTGTACAATAAATAAAATATGTTCTCAACAGTGATTAGAAGTAATTGAAACACTAACTGTTGTCTAAATCTAACAGATGGAGTAGGATTGTTGTACACTTGTACAGACAAAGACTTCGAAGAAACCGTGTCTGAATGGTTCCGTCAAGCGAAACAACGCTTTGAAAGGGAGAACGAAAAAAGAAATCTCCCACCACGGTCTGTAGCCACTGACCAGAATAAGTAGGTGTTCAGAATAAGTTTTTAAATAAGTTTGCGTACTCTTTATTCAATATGAGTAAGGTCGGAAAAAACCGAGCAGTTCCCCGCTTCACCCTAGGGTGAATAACATATACTCAGGCTATACATATACATTAGGGTGTTTCAAACACATGAATGGTGATTTTCCACCATGGCATCCCTTGAAATGTTTGTTCAGGTTGAGAGATAGATTCTGTCAAACGATGAGCATTTAACAATTATGTTGAACATCGCACTCAATTTATTTTTCAATTTTAAACGCTTTTTTGAATTCATGGTAGTGTCCGGTTGATGTTTAAGAAGTGTATCTGACGATTTTTTCATCATTATCTAATTCAACCTCATGAAATACTTACATTTTAATATAAACTTTTGATTTGGGAGAATAAGATTCCCGCATGACATATCGTCGTGTAATGGATCGCGATCTTAAGATTTAATATAAATGTCAGGAAAAAAATTATAATTGAAGTGCTATTGTGTGTTTTCTGATAAATACAAAAAAATGTGACGAAAAGTAAGAAATCAAACGAGCGCGATCTTAAACATAACGTAGTACACTTATCTTTTGACAGGATCTTTCTTTCAACCTAAACAAACTTTTTTGGGGATGCCACAGTGGAAAATCGTACATTTTTTCTGAAACCCACTAATATACATATAAGGGTATAGGAAGGTACAGTGACTTGGCTGATCATTGATTCGCTTGCCAACACTGCCTCTTTCAAACCCCACAACCTCCATAAGTATTTTATATCCCATATTTTTATTTTGGATATCAAAGCTGTAGTTGATACTGCTGTGAAAAGTAAAATATTTATAAGGTATCCATGCAACTTCAGGTTTTATTAAAAGACTGTGTGTACCCATAAGGTTGCCTTTTCTCTATACTTATTCTTGTAAGTATACGCTACAGATATTGAAATAGAATCTTGATATTTAATGTCAATAACTTTATTTTTGCTTCAAGAATAAGCTAGCACATCCATGATTTCGATGTGAGCTAGTCAAATATATGTAATATGGAAATAATTTGGAATAGAACATGATAAGTATTGTATGTACTGTAACGTGGCGTTTCAGAGTCGCCCGTCACAAGGGCACACAACCGTTATTATTTCTAGTTTATGCGTCCTCAGCGGGGTACTCCAACCAAACTCGATACAAAATAGGCAATATCTACTTGCAACTAATTCTTTCTTTGTAAATTCTGAATTTCGCGCTTCGGCGCACGCTAATAAGGTACTTGGACGACAACGATCCCGACCACCGAGGGACCGATATCTACCGTTTCCAGCTCTCGACGACTTCGCCTACCGACGGTCTAATCAGACTATACTGGCTACCTTGGTGCACTTCCAAACACCTGGGGTAGCATCCACCTGAACCTTCCGTATCGCCTCGACTGCCGGTGAACAGGGAGATAAAAATCCTCCCGACGGCCGAGGGCACCGCTCCTCAAGGAGGAACCAGCCGCCCGCTCTATCGGATGCCGTAAGGATGGCGTGAAGGGCAGACCGTAGCCTGCCATCTTCCAACTTATCGGCTCGGTGCTGGACCGACCCCAAACCACTACGTCCAGATTAATAAAGCCATCGTTCTGAGGATCGACGCAGCCTTTCTGTCGGCAAGGACTAATTGTGTGGGTCATGGTCCACGGTTGAGCCAACCGTCTGACTGCAAGACCTTGGGTATAAGCAGCCGGCTACTGCCTGTACAAAAGACGGTGAAAGTAAACAGTGAGGCGTCACTCTCCACTCGGTAATTCTGACCGAGAGGCACCCTGTGTATGCCTCTGTCAAAGAAGTCCCCGATGATAGGCAACCTGGACAGTAAACTGAAGCAGATATTAAATCGTACGAGTTGGTGTCAATGACGAAATCGCGAGCAGCACATTACGCCACATCTAGCGGTAATCTTCGAAAACGCATGACCACGCCGTAACCAATATTCGCCACGGGGGGATTGCCTATTTGCGGCGGGGATCAACCAACCAATCAAAGGGAAGAAGAATCATCTCACGGCAGCGACGAGATCGGCGAGCCGAACTCCGAGCTCTGTCTATTCTTTTTCTTACGTTTTGAGCTACCGATCCTTCCTCCTTTACCGCTATCGTTTTTATCGTTGATCATCCTGCTACCGTTTTATCACCTTTATCGTTTGTTCAATCGTTAGATTTCTCCTGTAAATTCGAGTTCCTTCCTTCTTTCCTTCCCGTTTTGCTAATTCTGAGTTGTATCAAAAATAAATTCAGTGTTGTGTGCCTGAAGTCACCGATTAAGGTAGGGCTTCTGCTTTGTATTGTATCGTTATGAAGTTGCTCATAATTTCTATTCTTTTCTTATGGTTTTTATCGACTTTGTGTGAATCATGGTCCACGGCTGGGCGTTGCGGTGAGCAGCCGTGTGACTGCATGATTTCGGTCATTATTATTGTATTTATCGTTTCTTGGTTGCATCGTACGATGCCAGGTTTCTGTTAATCATGGTCCACGGATTAGAGTTGCAGTAAGTCGCCGTGTTACTGTATGATTTCAGTAATTAATTATTTTCGTGTCTGAGCGACCTCGTAACTGCCGAATAATTAATTCTCTTGTATTTATGAATTTTCTGATTATTTGTGAATTTCTATTAGTCTGCTTTTGTAGTTTCTATCGTATTTTGAGCCCTAGTGGCTTTACCTTTCGTTTCATAATTATTTGTAATAGTAGTGTGCCTTATATTTTATTTCTGTTATTGCGTATCATATTTTTATTCATTTCCTGCCTATTGTATCGTGTATCGAGTTCCTTGGAGTATAATCGAGCGTAGAATCAGCCTCTAAATATTACCGCACCCTTTTCTATTGGTATTGGCAATTTTATATTATTTTTGCCTGTTATTCTTTCCTCTGTATCTTGTTAAGTTAAGTTCTGCGTATTATTCTTGATTCTTTTGTACTGCGGTGTATTTAGTGTATTTTTTTATTTTGTGAACTTTCCGAAATTCTCACTCTCTCATAATTTTGTATTTTGTATTCTCTCGAAAGTTACATTCAGGAATTTATTGTTTAATTCCTCAGATCCTTAATTATTGTAAATTATTGATGCTATCGATTATGAATAACTCTACGAAAATTATCTAATCGATCGTTTTCGCTACCGATTCTGTAAATTGTTAACGAATGTTAATCTTTCGTACTGGTTATAATCTGTGGTAAATTCGTCGTATTATCTACCGAGCTATCGTTACTTTGTTTCTTACCGATTGCAATAAAGTTCTCACTCTCGTTATTAATTAACATATTAATTAGTTTCGTTAGTGTCATTTGAAACTTGGGTAAGATCACGTCGCCCAGTGACGTGTAGTTTTAAGTAAATTCTTGCATTTTATCGCTTCTCCCGACCTACGTTAATTTTTCTCTGTTAACTACCGTCTCTCGTTTCAAAGCTATCGTTTAATTCTATTCTACTGAAATTTTTGTGAACAACGATCGCTTATTTTATTAACTACCGCTGTCGATACCATTTCATTTGCCTGTCTCAACCATGTAACCTTCTCGACAATGTATGATCGATTGACCTGTTCATTTTTCCTGACTTGAGTTTATTCTTTATTTCATTATTTCCTTCAATTCTGTAATTATTGTTAGCTGCCTTCAATACCGCCACTCCACCAGTTCGTGTGAGTACCTGAGCCTAGCCAGCCATACAACGGGTTGTGTATTTATTTTTCGTACGGTTTCGTTTTATTTTTATTGATTCGTATTATTGTTCGTAAATCGACGCTAACGGGTCTGGCGCCCAACATAATTGATTTTTTTATAGTTTAATGTTCTAAATAAGTGGAGAATCGCGCCAAAGTGTCAACGGTAAGTCCTCATCTGAGGGTAACAGAATTTAGCGTTACAGTACATTACTTTCTTCTGTTTTGAAATAAGGATGCATACCTGCGTTTGCGTAGTAGATATACTGGGGAAAAAAATACTCGTGCGTCAAGAATATGTGGTATTTTTTAATCCCGAAAAATTTTTATACTTCGATCAAGTACTTGAATTCGTACTTCAATCGGGATTTTTTCTCGAAGCTTCTCACCATTTGTTTCTATTTATTCTTGAATACAAATAATTTATCCCTTATTCCTGTACAAATTAAAGTACATAACTGTGAAGGTAAAAATTATGCTTGATTCAAGGATGAAGTTTTAAAATCCAGAATTTCTTCTTGTGTTAACCTTATTCTATTTGAAGACATAAGAGGTTTATAAACGTCTTTTATCTATGATGACTACTAGATCATTAGAAGGGCGTAAAACGTGTGATTTCACCCGTTGTAACACTACTCCCCCCCGAGCAAAAGAGTTGTCCCGACTTGGGAAAGATAAAACAATTGTAAAAGTGATGTAGCAGTCAGTGCTTGAAGGTGAGTTGGAGCTGTGGCTCTAAAAATTTAAAGACTCCCTTTTTTACCATCTGGCATTTTCCCACAGTCTCAAGGTAAACCACAGAAAACCTTGAGCAGATAGTTGAGCGTTAAATTGAATTTCAAAATTTTATGTGACTTGTTTTATAAAGGTAAGTGTTATTTAGTGTTATGTATCTTAATGAATTCGAAGAAATCAAAATCATCCGGATCGACGTCGGCAAGTAAATCCGTTCCTCTGACAAGTACGTCGAGGCGAGAAACCGTAACCGGGAAAACTCTGGGTCCTAGACAAGGAAAAGGCTGATTCCCTCCGAGAATCGGCACAGAAAACAGGGAAAAGGATGGGTGACTGGATCCAAGACTTCTTCAGAAACAGCCCACCCTAGAGTTTGGGAGGACAAATGTGAGTTGTGGCAGATCAATCCAAATTCGGTAAGCGAATTTGGGAGAAGCATCAGTAAGCTGAATTGAATATTTATTTTAGAGAGAAAAGAAATGATCTCATCTGAATTATTTCCGTGTAATTCTTCAAAATAAGGCCACCAGTCATCCTCAGAAAGCGGGATAGGCCGGAAGAAAAAGGCTGTGTCAAATAACCTGAAAAAGTGCTCACAAAAACTGACACTTGGGGTTAATAAGATGTGAAAATCGAGCAATCGCCCATCGACCTTGAAAAATAATCGTGGCCCTATTCACATCATAAAAGAAACCAAAGCCTATCCGACACAAAATTTGATTCAACAGAAAAAGTTTCTAGAAAGAAACAATCGAAGAAAACAAATTTCGAGTTGATAAGCAACTCAGAAATAACAAATCATTATCAAGTTATCTCAATCAGAAGAAGCATGTCTCAAATTCATAATTTAATAAACGCCGCGATATTGACTCAAACATTTGATTTTCAAAGTTTTACAAATCTTTCGGTGGAAGAAATGGAGATTAAATTTGAGCAAAAATGGAAAGAATTTTCTTGCGGATTTTTCGAAGGAAGAATTGAAAAAGGAAAATCTGGTTTCCTATGTTCATCATATTTCGTTTACGAGTAAGTGAAAAAGCAAACGCAAGAAACGACCTCCCCTTATTAATCTTTTATTCATTTTTCTAATCTTTGAAAATTCCAGTCCCGAGCATCTGCGTTGCGAAAAAGATTTTCATGCAACCCTTTTCAAAGACAAAACTTCTTGCAAAGGCTGCAGAGAAAGCCTTGTCTTCATCGAGAAGCGGACCGAAAGGTGCGAAGAATGCGAGTCCATCAAGGCAGAACTGAAAACAATTATTAAAACCGCTTTCTATTTTTCGATTATTCAATTTACTATTTGAATATTTGATTTAATAAATATGTTTAAAAACAAATCCTCAATAGAAAATTTTTTAGTATTAAATTCAACGGCTCAACCTTGTTCATATGACATTGCAAAACAAAAATTAGAATAAACTTGGTCGGCTGTGAATTCTGCATTGATAACCAAGACGGGAGCCGATAAAGAAGTAAAGGTTTGTTTTATTAACCAATCCTCATGAACTTCGTGAATAGTTCTGAGTAACTCTAAAGAAATGTTCAACTCTTCCTCACGGGAACAGGAACTGACTCGGGAGAAAGAAGTTTCTGGGAAAACTCGCAAGTAAACAATCAAATCTACTCTGAGCTCAGACGAGCGAATGAGAAGATCGAAATTTTTCATCAATAAATGAGATTCAAAGTCGCGAGAATTACCTAACCTTCGACGAGTTTCTACGAAACAATTGCTACTGAATATCGATCTTTCCATCATCTTCACAGGTGATGAAGTTGTCTGAAGATGTCTATCTAACATAACCATCTGAGCGAAATGCTGAAAATAATAACATTAACGACCTGGGTCCTGGTACATTCAATCCAAGAGATTAATCCCAGCGACATCTCGATACTCCTCAAGAGGTTCTAAAAATGTACAGACCTGGCGATCTACTAAAAACCTCTTGGTGAAAGTTGTTTTTCCGCAACTGATATTTCTTTCAATAATGATCGTGAGCAGTCGAGTTTTAGTCAGATGGATTCCAAAAGGCAGATTTTTCTCTCAATCGATGACCAACTGTGAAGAAGGTTAGCTCTATTACAGTTGTCAGAAGTGTACATCTGAAGATCTAACCTCGAAGGATGTTCCCTGTCTTGGAGAGACTGTTCCAGGTTGATCTACCTCGAATGGAGCAAGACGGTCCAGGTGTACCACTCTCTGACGTGAATAAGGAGATCTTCGGATTCTATAAACAACATTATTTATTCGGTTAACCACTAAGTGAGGGCCCTCCCAATTTCTTTGTAGTTTTGGACATTATCCTTCCTGTCTTCGAGGTTGAAAGAGCCAAACAGAATCTCCGGAATTGAATTTTAAATCTCTAGCTCGTATATCATGACGAGTTTTTAATTTGTCTGAAGCCATAGAAATTCTGCTTCTTGCAAAGTTATGAATTTCTTCTAATCGTTGTTGTAAAAGAGAAGCATAATCTGTTTGATGCTGTCTTTGCTCAGGAACAGGGCCTTTTTCTAAATGTGACGGAAGTCGAAGATTTCTTCCAGTAAGCATGAGGGCTGGCGTCTGTTTCGTCGTCTCATGAATCGCAGATCTGTGAGATAAGAAGATGAAAGGGATCCAGGAGTCTCAGTCTCTTTGATTCAGCTCTACGAAGGACGAAAAATATTGAAGTGAAGTTCGATTCAGACGCTCAATCATGCCGTCAGATTGTGGATGCAAAGGAGTCGTGCGAGTCTTTCTTACCCTTATAATCTGGGTAAACTCTTCCATCAAGGTTGACTTAAAATTTCGGCCTTGATCAGTATGAAGTTCCAGAGTAACTCCGTGTCTGCAGATAAACTCTCTAACGAACGCTTGAGCTACAGTAGAAGCTTCTTGATTGGCAAGTGAAACCACTTCGGGCCACTTGGTAAAATAATCTGGAATATCCAGAGCATATTTATTTCCTGTATAAGTTGTAGGGAGGGGTCCGAGAATGTCCATTGCCATTCTCTCAAAAGGAGCTCCCACGTTGTAATCTTGAAGAGAGCTATGTCCATTAGCTCGAGCTATTTTCTCTGCCGTGCAGATTTGACATCGTCGGCACCAATCTTCAACGTCTGACCGGCAAAGAGGCCAAAAGTAGAAGCTGCGTATTCTGCCTAGAGTTTTATTTGAGGCGAAGTGTCCGCCTGTAGGAGAATCACGATGCAGAGCAAGAATCTGTGGAACTCGTGTCCTAGGAACCAAAAGTTACCACCTGATTTCTTTCAAGTGTGCAGATTCCCATTTTCGGTATAAAATTACGTCAATTAAAAGGATTGGTCCCATTGAGCCCAATAAATTTTCAAATCTGGCTCGGCTGAAGATATATCCTGCCACTTCGGACGAGTCTCCGCTTCTTTCCAGGACTCAACTTGAGTTGAAGTGCTGTTCTATTGTCAAGATTCTCTCCATTCCTCTAGGCCATCTTTGAGAGAAACCTTCCGTAATAAAGGTGGGGGGTTTCGGTTTTTCTCCAATCGTGCACACTGTTTACACTCTGGCATTTCTTCACAGGGTCTTCGGGAGAGAGCATCGGCATTACCATGATGAATTCCACCTCGATGACGAATATCAAAATCGTACTGTCCGAGCCTTTCTAACCATCTAGCCACCTGACTTTCGGGGGATTTGAACGAAAGTAACCACCTAAGGGAAGCATGATCTGTTCGTATCAAAAATCTCCTACCATACAGATAATGATGAAAATGTACCACGGTCTTAACAACGGCCAAAAGCTCTTTACAAGTGACACAATAATTCCTCTCGGTTTTACTTAGAACTCTGCTGAAATAACTAATCGCTCTCTCTTGACCTCCCTGAATTTGTGACAGAACCCCACCTATTCCTGGAAGAGAGGCATCTGTATCCAAAATAAAAGGAAGTTCGATCTGTGGATAGGCTAAAATCGGCGAAGAAATAAGATTTTCCTTTATTTCTTGAAAGCTTTTTCGCATTCCGGGGTCCAGTCAAAAGGAATCTTCATTCCGGTTAAGTGATGGAGAGGTTTAGTTATGCTAGCAAAACCTTTTACAAATCTTTTGCAATAAGTACAAAGGCCTAAAAAGCTTTGAATTCGTTCTTGATTCTCAGGTGTCGGCCAAGAAGAATCCCTCTCGATTTTGGGTGGGTCGGTCTTCACAGCTTGAGCTGAGACGATGTGTCCGAGGAAGCCTACTTCTTTCTGGAACAGATGGCATTTTTTCGGGCTTATTTTCAGGCTTGCTTTCTTCAGCAATGCGAAAACTTGTTTGAGATTTTGAACTTCTTCTTCAAAGTTCTTTACAAAGACGATTATGTCGTCTAAATGAACGAGGCATATTTTGTCTGTGAGCCCGTGGAGAAAAGCCTCCATCATTCGTTCAAAGGTAGCCGGGGCATTACTTCAGCCGAAAGGCATGACCTTGAACTGCCATAATCCTCCTAAACCCGTGACAGAAGCTGTTTTTTCTTTTTCTAGAGGATCCATTTCGACCTGCCACTATCCACTCTGAAGATCTATGGTGCTGAACCAAGTTGCACCAGCTATCAGGTCGAGTGTCTCGTCGATTCTGGGTAGAGGGTAAGAATCTTTCTTCGTTATGTCGTTCAGCTTCCTGTCGTCGATACAAAATCGTTTGGATCCGTCCTTCTTGTTAACAAGGACGATTGGTGAGGCCCAGAGGCTAGACGATGGTTCGATTACATCGTTGGTGGGCATGTCTTCCACGAGCTTCTTTACCTCTTCTCTGGCGTTGAGAGCGAGTCTTCGAGGAGCTTGTTTCATTGGTGAACTCTCTCCGGCGTCGATTTTCTGGTTGACGGTAGTACATCGGCCCTCATCACAACTATTCTTGGCAAAAGAATCTACAAATTCAAGCAAAAGAGATTTAAATGATTCTGACTGAGCTGGATTCAACGGAATCGAAGATTTCTCAACAAGACTCTGTAAATGTAAAGGAAAGTGTTGTTGAAAATCATCCTCAAAAAGTTCTATTTCTCGAATTCTAGGAGGAGTCCAATGAATTCCATTCCTATTCGTACAAAGAGCTATTTCGCGATTGTTTGACGCTGGTGAATTTTTCTTGGTCGAGCTAACACAGTTATGAGCTGTATGAAAGTCTATTCCCAAAATACCTTCATCCTCTATGAAGGGTAAGAATTCTTGACCTCGTAGATAATATATTAGTGAGTCTTGGTGAGCGGTCATAGAAATGTATAACGTATATTTTCGTTAACGTTTCGGCCCGGATATAGGCCCTCCTCAAAACGATTAATTTTTTTTATTCGACTGTCAGGAACAAAAATTTTCCGGTAAGACATAAATTACTATGGATTGCAACGAACAATGATCGATAGGATCAATATCGATTATCCAGCTTCGATTTCTCGAAGTTATTTCGTCGAATCGATATTTCAACATGCCAATTCCCACCCTAAAAATTAATAGCGAGATCGACAAGCGAGACCAGAGCTCTGCCTCTTTCGTTCAGGGGTCGTCAATTGATCAAGATCGAATCGACAGCGCGTTCTGGGGTCGTCCTCGAAGCCCCAACTCGTCCTGGCCAGGCGAATTCAGAGACTAAAATATCATCTACGTTCAAGGGCAAGAAACGCGACGACATCGCCCAACCCGCAGATCATCAGACCTCGGAACAAGGGATAGAGCCAATGTGGGAAAGTTCACAAAACTCAGATAAGCGATCTTCATTATTAGCCTTTACCGAACGAAATTCTCCCTTAATTTTTAATCGTGAACTTGAAATTTCATCAATATCAAGTACAAAAATCTTCTGTGAGTGAAGGAGTGTGTGTAACGTGAAGGAATGCCTTTGTTAATGGTTTATTTGTAAAAATCTATGTTGCTCGCTCAAAATAAAACATGTTAAACTTATAAATTGGCGCCCAACAGAGAGGCTCGTGGTCAACGCGAGAGATACGTGAGTCTAAGAATTCAAGAGCTAAAATCGCAAGCTCGTTTGTATTTTCCTCTTTTTCAAAAATATGAAATGAAATAAAAGCAAATATAAGAAATTAAAAATCATAATCAAATTCCGACAGAAGAAAAATAAATGTGACTAATTTTGCGTGTATATTTGTCATTAAATTGAAAGGAAAATATATTAAATAATAAATAGTCACAATTAGATGGTTAATGACGACAATAATATTTATATAACTAACTCATGTAGAGTTTCGAAACAGAAATTTAAATTGAATATTTCTCCAGACAGACGACAAACAAAAAAAATGCCTGCTATACCTCGAGACGACGAAATCATGGCAACAAGCGGTTCGTCGCAAATCGGGGGCATGGACGCTAAGTGGGAAAGATTAAGAACGGAACGTAGGGAACTTGAGCAAATGCGAGCCGCGTTTGAAGCAGAAAGAAATCGGGATCAGCGGCGGATTAATCGAGATGAGGCCGGACAAGGCCAAACAGATGAACACAACGTGGTAGAGCAAGTAGCAGCGGTTATGAGTAACGTACAACAAATTCATATTGATATAAAGATCCCGAAATTTCAAGACGAGACAGAAAAACACCCAATGAAATTCATAAATGAATTAGAAAAATATATAAAAACTAAAAACGTCAAAGAGAATAGAAAGATGTCGATAGTAGAGCATGCCCTCGAAGGAAAAGCCAGTCTTTGGTTCAATTTGATGGAAAATTTTACAGATTACGAAAATTTCAAAAAAGAATTTCTAGAGGAATTTTACTTGATACCTATACGTGTTCGTTTTAAAAAAAATTGGATGGAGAGTCGTTATGAGGCCCAAAAAGAGTCGTTACAGAATTATTTTTATAAACAGTTGGGTAAGGCTAGATATTTTATTCCCCGTCTTTCGGAATTTGAAACGAACTATAATATCGTACAACAATATCCAAATTGGGTTCGGCAAACGTTATTGACCGTAAATTTCACAGATACAAATTCCATTGCGCAAACGTTAGGCAATTTGGACGTTGTCAGAAAAGAAAAAACATGGGAGAACAGAGCTAATAATCCTCACTTCGAAAACAAACATAACGCTCCGAGAATAAACGGAATGAGGATACAGGGGGGAGGACAACAGAATCAAGGCAGAAGGAATTGGAATAATAATCAAAATAATAGCAGAAATAATCGAAGACGAAACTACGGAAATTATCGTGGTTATTACAACTCAAATGAGAATTTTGACCAAGCCAGATCAGATTCCCGAATGCCAGATACTCGTTTTCCTCCTCCTCAAGAAACGAAGAATAACGGATTCTCCAACCCTAACGGAAATAACAACGGGAGACCTAACGAAAATAACAACGGGAGACCTAACGAAAATAATTTAAACTAAGTAGTGACGCGCTTTACAGCGCTCCGAAAGCGCGTTCCGATCACTTTGATTTCGTCGACGACCTAGCAATTGGTGTCAAACGCGGAGCGATAACAACACCACAAATAAACGACAACGTTATAGCTCAGAGCCCGCACGTACGTTTAAAGGGCCCATTTATTAATGTTATGGCTTTGATAGATACGGGGAGCCAGATCACTGCGATCTCAAAAAAAAAATATAAACAGACTATCGCGCATACCCGAGTAGATATATTGCCGGTGTCCAACCTCTCGGTGACGACGGCTATAGAGAAAAAATCGACGGCGGTTAAACGCTAAATAAGACTCGATATAGAATTAGACGGTAGAATTATCGATAGTGTGTTTCACGTGATACCCTATTTAACATCTGAAATAATTCTGGGACACGATTGGATGGTGAGGAATAATGTAATAATTGATTATAGTCGAATGAAGATAATAGTTCAAGGAGTTGCTCTCTCTCCCTCGAATATGGTGTTCGAGCGGGGTTCGACGGAGACGTTGATTTGTTCGCAAAAGAATAACAAAATGCAAATTTTCATTGTCAATGTCGCTGAGTTAAAACAAATTGTCGGTTTTGAGGAAAAGAATACAATCCCAGAACCGACGGCTAAAGTGAAAAGTGATTCAGGATCTAGTGAATATAATCACGATGTTGAAGATAAAAATGGATGCAAAATAACGGAAACCACCGACGATCTCGAACGTGGATGCGGTTTACTCAATGAAACTAATCGTATATTGGATTCAACAAGAATCGCCGTAGAAAATAGAGTGGTCAATATTATCAATGACATGAATGAAAATAAGTTCACGCAAATTTGCGAAATAAGTGTCGCGAACAAGAGTAGCGCCCCCGTCGATCCCCGAGCGGTCGCGAGTAATCTTTCACTATTAGGAGAGGAAGAGAGACGATCCTTTGCGAGTTCATTGCAGGAGTTTAGTAAACTTTTTTCAAACAAATCCGGTTGTGCCATAGGGTATGAACACAATATTACTTTAACAACAAAAAATCCATCGATAAAACACGCGTATCGAGTTCCGTTCCATCTCCGTTCAGCAACGTCTCAAGCTATTAAAGAAATGCTGAAGAATGGCGTTATCGAGAGAACCGCGAGTAATTTTTGCAATCCCCTACGAATCGTCAAAAAGGACGATGGATCGGTACGCATTTGTTTAGACGCAAGATTTTTGAATAAGGCCATCGAGGATGATCCTGAATCTCCACCCTTAATCAGTGAACTTCTACAAAAATTCGACAAAGCTGCTTGGTTCTCGAAATTAGATTTGACACACGGTTATTGGCAGGTTCCGCTAAACCAGGAATCGAGGTCTTACACAGCCTTTCTTTATGACTCAAATATGTATCATTTTTGTCGCATCCCTTTTGAATTGAAGACCGCTGGTAGCAGATTTATTCGCTCATTAAGTTTCGCGTTAAGAGAGGATTTTGAGAAGTACACTGCCTGTTATATTGACGATGTGCTCATTGCTACAGAGACGATCGAGCAACATTTCGATATATTGCGTCAAATCTTCGAAAGACTGACGTCCTATAATTTTACCCTCAAATTATCTGAATGCGTTTTTTCGAGAAAAACGTTTCGTTTCTGGGATTCTCGGTATCACGGCACGGAATCAGTCCAGCCCCCGATAAATTACAAGTTATTAGTCAATTCGCAGCACCAAAAAATAAAAGGGAATTGCAGCAGTTCCTCGGTGTCTGCAACTATTATCGACAATTCAATGTTAACCACAGCAAATCGGTGGATTCGCTCCGGGAATTATTGCAAAAAGACGCCATCTGGGCATGGGAGACTAGGCACAGCCAGGCATTTGAACAATTAAAGAAAGATTTTCAAAATTGCATTCAATTGAAACACATTTTTCCCGTAAAACCATATAGGGTTCAAACGGATGCCAGCGACAACGGTATCAGCGGAATATTATACCAGGTCGATGGTGACGGGGTTCTCGGAGTGGTCAGTATCGTTTCTCGATGTTTAACTACATGCGAGAAGCGTTATACTACCACGGAGAAGGAGCTCCTCGCTATCGTCTACGCTATCACGAAATTCCGAGTCTATTTAATTGGGGTTAATTTTGAAGTAATTACTGATCATCACTGCCTTACTTTTTTGCAATCAGCCGCTTTCCGAAATGCACGGATTCATTGATGATCCTTACTACTGCAGCAGTATTCGTTCTTAGTCGCGCATTGTCGTGGTATTGACAATACAGTTGCCGATTTTTTCAGTCGAAACCCTGATAGTCATTTTCACGATGAAAAAAGTAAGAGCCTCATTGTTTCGGCCATGTTCCAATATTTTTTGCCGAATGATTATGTCGAGGATTCGTCGTTAGTTTTGATAGCCATGCTTAACTACGACGTTAATTTGTCTCGAAAATTGAAAGAATTGAGCAAATGGCAGCTCAAAGATGAATTTATTGATAAAAAAGTGGAGGAATGGTCGGTGAATAATGCACCTTCAAATTTCATGATTCAAAATAATATTTTATTTCGTCGAGAAAATGATTCGGCCCATTGGCAAGTCGTTGTTCCCCGGAATCTTTGTCAGACGGTCGTCGAAGAAGTTCACTCGAAATTGGGGCATCCTGGTGTGTTCAAAACTCTTGAATACTTAAGGCGATTTTATTGGTGGAAAGGAATGCGAACACAAGTAAAAAAATATATCCTTTGCTGTGACCTGTGTCAAAGGGTGAAACATCTTACTTTTTTGATGGAAGGAGAATTTCAATATATTCCATCGAAAGGCCCTAATGATCTGATAACTGTCGATTACTATGGCCCCCTACCAACTGCACGTGGTGGAATGTAATACATTTTTGTAGTGCTCGACTCCTTCTCGAAATATATCACCTTGTATCCAATGAGAAAAGCTACCGTTCGAGTGACTTTAAGAAAGATTATTGATAAATATATCCCGAAATTTGGAACGCCAAAGCGTATCTTATCCGACTATGGGACACAATTTACTTCGCATCTATGGCGACAGGAATTAGAAGCTGCAGGTATAAAAGTTCTTTTTAGCTCTATTCGCCACCCACAATCAAACCCAACAGAGAGAGTAATGAGAGAGTTAGGTCGATTATTCCGGACGCTTTGTGCCGACAAGCACACCAAATGGGTAGAATTTGTTCCTAAAATTGAATAATTACTCAATGTGAGTACTCACCTGAGTACTGGTTTTGCTCCAATCGAACTAAGCTTTGGAAGGCCGATTAACGATTCGATCCAAAAATGGATAGAATTTCCTGAATGTCGTGGACAAGCTCATGAACAAATTCTTACCCTCGCTTACGATAACATGCGTAACAATTTTGAGCGTCGACAAAAACAACACAAGAGAATTTCTACTGTCAAACTTGAAATAGGAGATTTAGTTCTGCTGAGGGTGCGACATATTTCAAATGCTCTCGATCGGGTGATGAAAAAATTCTTCCATTTATTTGAGGGTCCATATCGAATTGTTGAACAAAAAGGAGAAAATGCTTTCGTCCTTGCTGACCTCAATAACGCTGAGAAAACGCTCGGCACATATAATCGCTGCAACTTGCGAAAATATAATTCTCAGGGACTCGATTAATCGGGATGTTGATCTCGATTACAATCACGTTTCATTGCGAATATTAGTTACAGACCCAAGCGCAACATGCTCCCGTTTCGAAGGAGAATCTTTTGGCCATGTCGAAAAAAAAAAAAGAAACTAGAGGATCTATTTTGTAAGGAGAAAGGACATGGTTGTTATCACGAATCGACGTATATTATAATCCATGTATCTTTATTGTATGCGAGCGCGGATGAGAGTGTGAATGTATGTATGTGAATATCAATATTATTTGTTCCTTTAGAAGTATGTCTATCTGCGAAGCGAAAAATGAAAACAAAATGAATGGGAACGAAATCCAATAGTTAATCAATCTCGATCCACCGCTCTTATATTCTTTGTGCCGTTCATATATTAGCGAACACACAAAGAAAGGGGGGATTTTGTAACGAACAATGATCGATAGGATCAGTATCGATTATCCAGCTTCGATTTCTCAAAGTTAGTTCGTCGAATCGATATTTCGACACGCCAATCCCCACCCTAAAAATTGATAGCGAGATCGACAAGCGAGACCAGAGCTCTGCCTCTTTCGTTCCGGGGTCGTCAACTGATCAAGATCGAATCGACAGCGCGTTCTGGGGTCGTCCTCGAAGTCCCAACTCGTCCTGGGCAGGCGAATTCAGAGACTAAAATATCATTTTCGTTCAAGGGCGAGAAACGCGACGACATCGCCCAACCCGCAGATCATCAGACCTCGGAACAAGAGAAAGAGCCAACGTGGGAAAGTTCACAAAACTCAGATAAGCGATCTTCATTATTAGCCTTTACCGAACGAAATTCTCCCTTAATTTTTAATCGTGAACTTGAAATTTCATCAATATCAAGTACATAAATTTTCTGTGAGTGAAGAAGTGTGTGTGACGTAAAGGAATGCCTTTGCGAATGGTTTATTTGTAAAAATCTATGTTGCTCGCTCAAAATAAAACATGTTAAACATATAGGATGTAATACTATCAAAAGTTATTGTCTATTGTAGGTTAGTAAAAACATATCAAATATCTGTTATGATTAAAAAGTAATAGAACTTGAAGAGTAATTTATCGTTTATAAGAAAGAGGATTAAGACGCTGGTCAGAATCATAAAATACTATTTCGAGAGCGAAGGTTCTTTAAATAGAATGACAATAAACGTTGTCGACTTCTCCAATTGTTGAAAGTGTAGGTGTAAAAGATATGAAAGTTAGTAATTAAAAAAACTATGTTTATTTACAGTGTATGAGTCAAAATATCAAAAAGGTTTGAACAAAGGGTTTATGATAGTTAAAATAGTTTAAACGATGTCGAAACAATGGTAATGGAATCGTTATGACCCTATTCTCCATGTCTAAACAATTTTGTTGAACCGTTTGAGTCAACAGGTAAACGACGACTGTTGGGAGAATCAAATATGACCCAGAGTGAAGGTGAACAAGTATAAATATTTATAAAAACATGTAACATGGGGACATCAAAATTATGTACTTAGTTAAGGTTAAACAATGTGTGATATGTGGGCGATAATCAGCGGTTTGTAAATATTGCTACGATGTTCAACATCTCGTCTAAGATTAACGGAATTTGGATGTCCTACAATATTGCACATTTCTAGTAGTAACCGTTTATAATAATTGGGTTCTTCACAAAGGCTGTTTGCGTTGTCATAGTTGAAAGAATGTTCTTTTTTGATCACATGTTTAGTTAGAGCAGTATGTCGATCCTCATTATCTTGTACGTTGCGTTGATGTTCTTTGAGTCTAGTGTCTAGATGGCGGCCAGTTTGTCCAATATAAACTTGATTGAAATCGTTGCAGGGTATTTTATAAACGACGTTGGATCGTTTGCCCATAGGGATCCCATCTTTTCCCGAATCGAAGACAAGTTGCAAGTCTTTTGAGTTTTTTCCTACAAACTTGACATTGTGTTTGGTAAATAACCTATTCAACGACTCAAAGAGACCCGATACATATGGGATGGGGATCAATGTAGTGGCTAGTCCATTGTTGTCATCTGCCGAAGCAGAGTCGATATTATTGTTAACTAGGTTATTGATATGGAAGTTTCTCTTTTTTATGTGTTTGTATAAAAGGCCGTGTGGATAATCATTCCATCCCAAAATATTATATACCGGGACAATCTCTTGAAACTATACATATAACGCGCATGCGCCAAATAATTTAATCTCATTGGTCGGTGAAATCGCGCCGCGATGATGTTTTCTGCTGCTGAGCAAGGCGCCAACGTACACAAAATGAAACAAAAGCTGTAATTCTCTCGCGCGTAAAGCCGTGGATTGAGGTTATGCTGCTGTTTATTCTTACGTAGCGTGAATTGTCTAAGAAGAATAGTATCGTTCAGCAATACCGTGGTTGATTTCGGAAGATATTCAACCGACGCGATAAAGAATTTAACGGAAAAGCAAATATCAAATGATACAGAAATTGGGTGTTATTTATTGAAAGAAGAAATCTGAAATTCAACGTGAAATGTCATTAACAAGTGGGAGTCTGGACAAACAGAGGTAGGTAAGTAAAAACAATGTTTATTGTGAACAGATTCTTCATTTACATAAAATTAAAAATAAATGAATGGTTGAGACCCAGTAGAAGGTATTTCCAGAGTAGATTCGTTACGGTGCAGTGCTGCAGAAGTCAGTAATTAGTGCCGATGAACATGAAATAAATAAAAGAAATGAGTAACAAGGAATAAAGAAATTATTCATCTTAAACACGAAGCTTAGGAGGACAAAGAGTAGCAATTAACAGAAAACGTACCCGACGCAATACTCACAAAAACCCTCGCCGACATCATTGATTAGTTGACAAAGTTTTTGCAGCTCCATTGTACAACAATCAATATTCCGTTAACATAGAAGGTTCACCAGATATCCAAAAATAAAAAGAGAAAAAGAACAACAGTTAATATTACAGTGTAAATCATGCTATTAATGAAAAATTAGGAAACAAAACAATAACTTACAAGACAATCGTCCGAAAACACTGGGAGACCAATCTCCACTCTTCTGATCACCCCTCGTCTGGCCATTGGTTGCCTTTCAAAAAGTGCTCGAAATGCCCTCCAGCAGCTGCAGCGCAGTAACCGAGCCGGTCGTAGAAGGCATTTGTCGTGTTGGATATAATATCCGGAGACAGGTTCTGCAGGATGTCCAAGATCCTAGCTTGCAGTGCGGCAAGGTCTTCAATCCTACCTTGGGCATACAGAACATTTTTCAAATGGCCCCACAAGCCGTAGTCCAAGAGAGCGAGATCAGGTGAACGGGCTGGCCACTCGACCTCCGGACTTGCCCTGCCAATCCATCGTCCAGGGAATTGTTGGTCGAGGTAATCACGCACCGCACGTGTGAAGTGCGGTGGGGCTCCATCCTGCTGAAACCAAACTTCGCCCTAAACACAGAAAATGATACGTTACTTGTAGTAAGCGTGAAATTATTCATTTGAAAATCATACGCACTCTGCTAATAATAACGCCAGCTCTACATGATAAAATACACTCACGATTTCTTCTTCAATCAGCCTAAGAGCCGGTACAATCCTCTCTCTCAGCAACCAGAGATACTTCTCGCCGTTGAGGTTCCCATCAATAAAAAATGGCCCAATCAGCCGATTGCCAATCGCGCCAAGCCAGACGTTGAGCTTCAACGGGTACTGCGTGCCCGCCTGAATGAACAGACGAGGGTTGTTTCGACACCAGGCTCTGGTGTTCTGCCTGTTCGGTTTCCCGATAAGTATCACCGTACTTTCATCTGAGAAGCAAATGCGACTCAACAAGCCCTCGTCTGCGTTCAGACGTTCCATCAACTCTTGGCTGAAGCGAAGACGACTATCGTTATCACCAGCCAAGAGTTCTTGATGGACTTGAAACTTGTACGATCTGTACTTAGCTTCACACAATACTCTTCTGACCGACGCGTTAGATATTTCCAAGTCCTGGGCGATGCGGCTGATAGGCTTGAATGGATCCTCTTCGACGGTCAAGCAGATGTCCAGCTTGGTATCCCAGCTCAGCTGACGGTTTGGTTGAGAGATTTTCCTGGTTCTCTCGTCGACACTACCGGATTTTTCAAATTTTTGAACCAGATTCCTGATGGTCGCTAACGAGGGTGTCGGTCGATCCGGGTGTGTGACGGCGAAATGGGCCTGATTTTCCCGGTAAGACAGGCCCTGGTAATGATGTTTAACTAACTCCACCTTTTCCTGCACAGAAAACTTGTAATTAGGCATTTTTTTATCTATTGAACACAATGAAAAAATTCACAAAAAGATCGAGGTATTTGCCAGACACGTGGTTGAAGTTGCGCGATCTTTTTGCAAAGTGGTCAATTTACGCGGGCGGGGTTGTTTATATTCGCGGGTGGGAAAGTTACGAAACTCTGGAGAATGATGATTGTATTGGCTGATACCAGTCGCGATCGTTGCCCTCATCCAATCAAATTCTGGTATCACCAGAATCGTGGTTTTCGCGCCCTCCCAGTGTCGCCGGTATGCACAGAATTAGGATACGAACTATCTGGTTAAATACCACGTGGTGATCTGTCTCTGAGTTTCAATTCTAGAAATCGATGTCCCTCTTCATCATTACGTAGGAAAACAAGGAAATGGTTTCGCGATGTGATCGGCGATGTTTATTCACCTCGTATTCAGCGGTTCAGGTGAACGAATTTCAGTAACCTCGCGATCCTACCGTGATATTCGCGATCATATTGTGGATTTGCTAATCGAAGAATTTTGTTGATTTCGAAAAAATATGGACTATGAAAAAACTCCACAATACAAATTCAATAAATGGTATTCACAAAAGCAATATGTCAAACGATATCTAACGATCAGTAATTTGTGATTGTAATTTTCGAGCATTAAGCCAGGTGATGTCTGGTGGCAATGCGTCTCATTAACGTTTTATGTTTTGTGCATTTTATTGGAAATTAGTTGTATTAAAAAATACCAAAAGAGCCTGTTTGATAATAATAGCTTCTAATATTTTCAGGTACGAAATAATTCATTGTCAAAGCGGGACTAAATTTGTCAGGCATGGAAGAATGTAAGTAAATTTCCAATTACGTGATCTTTGACAATGACAATATTTTAACATGGATTCAATGATAAAATTCGTTTTTTTTTCAGCAGGCTCGAAGTTTAAACTTTAATTAACACGAGGAAAATTATGCCTTACCTGATGGTCAAAACGTTTAGGTGGCAAGGATCCTGGTTTCTCGAGCGGTGCAATCATTAGAACCATCGAACCTGGTTGTTTCGTCAGACATCAGGTGCCGGAGTGAATTTTATCAGGCCATCGCCACCTTCTTAACATCAGTTGAGGCAAAATTGAAGAGCGAGACATACTACAGATCATAATGGCTGAATATCCCATCATTTTACTTTGATCGAGCCAATAGCGATAAGTTTGTTACTTAACCGTTGCTGCCAATTCATTCTACCGAGGAATCATTCTGTGCACCATTGTAATTTAAGCATTATTATTGACCAGCATTGTTTTTCGAACCTTATACCATTTGATTTGGTATCTTATTTTGAAGCTTACTTTTGCCCTCTTTGGCATTGAATTCAGATAAATAGTTTTTCAAGTCCTCAATTAGATTGTAGGGTTGAATTTTGCTGGGCAAACTGAATCAATCTAAATCTAGAACTGTTAAATAAGTTCAGTTGAAAATGTCTTTAAATTTAATCTTAGTTGACGGTGTCATCTGGCTAGCTAGTTGCACGGTAACTTGAAACCAAATTCAATTTTACACTCTTTATAGGGTCCTACGCTAAGACTGAAAGCTTGTGAATCTCCATGTACCGCAATTATTTCTGAATTTCATGTTAGCATTATCTGGAGCAAAAAAAATCCCATTTTGAGATTGAAAATGGAACCTGAAACACAGAGTTATTCAGTAGCACGAATTGAAAACCAAGAATTTTATAATGGTTTCTGCAACAAAGGGACTCTTTCCAAATATCCTTGTTAGAAGGTGATGTTCGGAGGACTATGAACAAGATATTGTATCGGATTACATTACTTGGAAAAAAATCTTCATAAACTTGGTTAAAAATTAGATATTCATTTATTTTGATGGAACAAGGGACACAATCTTGAATCCGATAAGTCAAGATCCTCGTAATAATGCTCTGACATTACTCTAAAACATGATTGTCCTTAAAGCTAATTGTGACATTGAGGCGCATTTTGAGAAACTTGATTTTCAACTTGTGTCACAGGATGTGATTTACGTTCCTGAGTTCTACGCTTTCGCTTAGATTTTCTTTGTTTTGAACCGCACTAACATGAAATACAGAAATCATTTTAATAAATCTAATATTACTTGAATTTTCAATTTGAGTATTAGGTTCTCTTCATTTATTTAATCGAACATCATTGAAAATTTGCGAAATAAATTCTGATAATCATTCGGAAATTTTAAATAGTAGTAGCAATAATTTGTTAATCGGAAAAAATACATTGGCTATCGACTATTCGTAAATTTTGTTGAACTATTTTCAAGAAAAAAAAGATTCACAGTTCCGTTACAGATAGTGAGATATTTAAATTTCTTGAACGCTCGGTTTAATGTCTCGTTTTCGAAAGTGATACAATTCAATATTACCGCCTGAAATCACAAAAGAGTGAGAAAGTTGCTTAGTTGCTTGAAAGTGGCGATGATCTTTGTACGTCTGACAAATTGAATGGGCAGATAACAGTGAATATCAGAGATGTAATTATTTTGGCCGTATCACCTGTTGATAGATAAAAGTTCCATTGTTATTTCTAATGTACGAAATAATAAAAATGATTGAATAAAGTGTTCGCACCTACCTGCTGCGTTTCTTCCAAGCACCCAACATTTAAACAGATTTCTCATTTTAGTCGAATAAAGCCAATTTTCAAAGAGCATTAGCATCAACTTTCCGAGTCACTACCTCGACTGTTTGAGATTCTAACCTCAAAAATTCGTATGAACTACGGCGCCGCCAGAAGCAGAGTTTGACAGCTGAAACTCGGAGTGGCCAGCCTGCCCGAGCAGCCGATAAAACTCGCGCATGCGCATTATATGTATAGTTTCAAGAGATTGTCCCGGTATAAGTGACAAGTTTTTTTCATGGAATTCGATACTTGATAATTTGATGGCTCGGTCAACAAGATTAAAGATGGTACCTATCTTGTAGGACATCGGGTGGTGGGAATTAAAATTCAAGTATCTTTGAGACCAAGTTTTTTTGTGGAACCAATCTGTTTTGATTTTAGAGTTGCTGTGTATCAGCAATAAATCCAGGAAATTGATAGCGTTATTATCTTCTATTTCAATGGTGAATAGTAATTGGGTATGATATTGGTTCAAGATATTACGTGTGTAGTCTTTTTTTTCTTCACGAACAGTAGTTAAAATATCGTCAACATATCTGAAATAGAAGGGTATATCAAAATCTAGTTTGCTGATGCATGACAGTTCTAGGTCTTCCATCACAAGATCTGACAAGATTGGAGAGAGAGGAGATCCCATGGGTAACTCGAATTGTTCTGCGTATGTGTCCTTGTTAAATTTAAAGATTGCCGAATCAAAACAGATGTTTAAGGCTTTAACAAGTTAAGAAAGTGGGATTGGAATCCTTTTATCTACATAGGCCCAACGATTTTTCACTGCGAGCATAGCGAGATCTGTGGGTACATTGGTGAATAGAGATATCACATCTAGTGATATTAAAATGTAATTGTCTGGAACAATCAATTTATTTATTTTTTCTATTAATGTAAAGCTGTCTTTGACTCTGGGGAAGGAGGGGGGGGGGGGGGGGGGGTGATATTCGTAGTGAGCCATGAATTAATTAGTTCAGATAAGGCGGAAGTCGGGCTTTTGACAAAAGAAACTTTGATTCGTACTGGAATTCCTTCTTTATGGATTTTAGGGAGGCCATATGCACGTGGGGGTACACCGTTATAAGTAGTGATACTTCTGTGTATGCTTTTGTTTATTAGTTTGGAATTGAACCAGCTGAAGGTGAGTTTGTACACCCTAGTCTGTAGGGTGTTGCAGAGGTCATATCTAGCAATTCTATAGGTTTCAGTGTCCGGAAGCTGTTGTCGCAATTTGTTATTGTAAGTCTCTCTGTGCATGGCTACTGACATATTGCCTTTATCAGTTGTGACGTGGTATTTCGTAACACGTCACTTTGTTTAATTATCGCATTCCCCTAGGTGCAGATATCGCTAAAAATAACGAAAGCACGTCTGAGGCCAATACTCCAAAAATGAACAACTAATTATCTTTAAGTTGAATTCTCTTTACTAAGCTAATTGTATACTATTATCTAATTCTGTAACGCTCAACGAGAACCATCTGCGAGACCTTCGCGTCAAGATACCAGGACACTGCCTGACAGGGGTCACGTACCAGCTCAACATCGACCACCACCGATTACAGACGAACGAATACCGCTGAAACCACTCCCGATGGGTGCCTATCTAGTTGTCGAACAGGGTTGTGCGTGATGCACAAACAGTACCTCCGACTATTCAAGACTTATCGGCCAGGAGCCGAACCACGAATGAATGCTACTACCGCTCGGATGCATCGTCAGGCGGCGTACAGGGCTGTGCGTCAAAAACACAACAAAGCCTCCCGTCGACGATACTTATCAGCCTAGAGCTGAACCGACCCTAACATCTACTAAGTCGTTGTCTATCAAATAGAGGACGGTTTTCTCTTCACGAACCGTCCTATCGAAGGACTGCGGCGTGGAATAGGCTAATGATATGCTGACCACGTGGATCTGGTGGATCTAGTGTGGGGATCCGGGTTGAGGGCCATCACCACCAGATCGTTCCGGCATGAGGGCTTCAATGAGTGAGGGCCGGGATGCAGCGCCGACGAAATAGCTACAACGGGGAGTACCAGTAAAGCAAGGAGTGAGTTACAGTCTGTCGCAAGTCCAGGAGACCGGTGACGTAATATTGCCGCACACCTCAATATCGCAACACATGAGCAGTACGACCTCCCCTCTCACCAACGATACCGCACAGCTAAGGGAAAACATCTCTGACCACCTTCCGACGTCCCGATACCTCGATACCTGTCGTCGAGGGAGAAGAAAAACAAGCGGCGAGGGATTATCGTCGCCTACCCGTAGACCAGACCCACGCGACCTGCTGGTCCAATAAGAATACCGCAAATTTGAGGAAGAATCACGTGACAGCAACTCGACGAAAATCAGGATCATCGCTCACCTCGTCACTCTACGTTCAGTTCTTGTATCATACCGACGTGCTATCGTAGTCTTCAGTGCCTTATCGCTACTTATCGCTTTAATTCTCGCTATCATACCGCATTTGCTAGTACCTGCTATATCTTCTTTTACGTAAGTGAGGTTCCTTTTCTATTTTGTGAAGCCACGAGATTACTTGCAATATATCGTACCTTTACCTTTATCTCTTTCTCTCTTTACCTTGCAGTTAGTCTGCTTGAGCCAATTGGGCTCGTATCTTTTCTCTTTATCTTGCAGTTGGTCTGCTTGAGCCACCTGGGCTCGTACCTTATTCTCTCTTACCTCTTATCTTGTCCCTTTCTCTGTCTTATTGCAAGTAACTTCGCGACTGGTCGACTATTACTGACGCATTGTAGTGACTATTGCTTCATTTTATTATCTTTCTCTTCTGGAATATTTGAATGTCTAATATCGCTGTCTAGCAGCGCGTTCCGTTAAAGGATCAATTTTTTATCTTAGCTAATGAGCATTGCTATTTCGTTATATTTTCTCTGATTAGTTCATATCTGTCTCTTTACCTATTACCGTTGATTATCTTATCTTAGTGAGTGTACCGCGGGAGCGATCTTACATCGCTGCGCGGTCCCGCTCGTCGTTCATTTGACATTGGAGTATTGTGCCGTATCGCATAACATCTTTTTCATTATTTTCTTCGCTAATATCGCTGATCGTAGTTGTCCGTAGTCTATTTGGTTTGCCGTACGTTGCATATTAATTATCTTGAATATCGTTTGCCTTATCTTGAATTACCTTTTATCGTACCGAATATTATCTCTCTTTCTCTCGCACTTACCGCAAACTAGAGACTACGTATTATCTGTTAGTACCTATATTTTATGATAATCTTCTACTTGACCTGTTGCTTGAATTTACCTTGTAATTCATAATTCCCTGTCTGCCTATTTCCGATCATTCTGGTAATGTGATAACTATTACAATTGTCTGGAATATGAGTATCCGTTAGATTTACCAACCGATAATTTTTTTCTTTTGAAGGTGAATCATTGTGATTGTTGGAAGGTTTTTTTTCAGCCAGAAACATCGTGAATTTTTTGATGTTACGATTTTTTATTAAGTTGAACTTAGTATTTAACATCGGATATTGAGTCTCAAAGAACTTTTTTTCAGAAGTGCTAACCAGTTTATGGTTGATTTGTTCGGTTAAATTGATCAATATCTTTTCAAAATTGATAATATATGTATGCACATCATTAATTTATAGGTTGAGTAAAGATAGTTGGAAATAAATTGCTAATTGCTTAGCTTTGGTTTTAGAAAGGAAGATTTTAGTGAGAGGTTGTCCTTGAGAAACTCAAGTTTTGTTTTCATCAAAGATGGGATCCCTATGGGCAAACGATCCAACGTCGTTTATAAAATACCCTGCAACGATTTCAATCAAGTTTATATTGGACAAACTGGCCGCCATCTAGACACTAGACTCAAAGAACATCAACGCAACGTACAAGATAATGAGGATCGACATACTGCTCTAACTAAACATGTGATCAAAAAAGAACATTCTTTCAACTATGACAACGCAAACAGCCTTTGTGAAGAACCTAATTATTATAAACGGTTACTACTAGAAATGTGCAATATTGTAGGACATCCAAATTCCGTTAATCTTAGACGAGATGTTGAACATTGTAGCAATATTTACAAACCGCTGATTATCGCCCACATATCACACATTGTTTAACCTTAACTAAGTACATAATTTTGATGTCCCCATGTTACATGTTTTTATAAATATTTGTACTTGTTCACCTTCACTCTGGGTCATATTTGATTCTCCCAACAGTCGTCGTTTACCTGTTGACTCAAACGGTTCAACAAAATTGTTTAGACATGGAGAATAGGGTCATAACGATTCCATTACCATTGTTTCGACATCGTTTAAACTATTTTAACTATCATAAACCCTTTGTTCAAACCTTTTTGATATTTTGACTCATACACTGTGAATAAACATAGTTTTTTGAATTACTAACTTTTATATCTTTTACACCTACACTTTCAACAATTGGAGAAGTCGACAACGTTCATTGTCATTCTATTTAAAGAACCTTCGCTCTCGCAATAGTATTTTATGATTCTGACCAGCGTCATAATCCTCTTTCTTATAAACGGTAAATTACTCTTCAAGTCCTATTACTCTTTAATCATAACAGATATTTGATATGTTCTTACTAACTCACAATAGACAATAACTTTCAATAGTATTACATCCATAGTAATTTATGTCTTACTGGAAAATTTTTGTTCTCGACGGTCAAATGAAAAAAATCAATCGTTCTGAGGAGGGCCCATATCCGGGCCAAAACGTTAACGAAAATATACGTTAGACATTTCTATGACCGCTCACCCAGACTCACTAATATACTTCATCCTCTATATCTTCTATAAAAACCTTATGTGGAGAGTCGATACACCCGAAAGGGTTGATTTGTACAGTAACCTGTCTTAAAACCGGGGTTGTCTTTCCAGTGGCTGTTCGCAGGGATAAAGAGGGAACAATCTGTTCATCGGATTCAAAGAGATCCAATCAAACTGCGGTCACTTCCGCGCTGTTGTCTATTACCCAAAGACAATCGACGCCATTTACAGTACCGCGCGCGTAAAGATCACACTGTCGTAGACTTCTAATTAAAAACTGTTCTCTAAAAGGGCTTTCACTTTCAACAATCCGCGATGATTTTCGCCCTGACAAATCATGCGAAATTAGTTTTTTGCACGAGTTTCTGCTGAAGAGCTCGATTGAGAATTTCCTTCTCTAATTTCTATATCTTTTCTCCGCCAGTTATAGGAGTTCGGATACGAATTCTGCATCAGTTCTGCAGTAATTTTCTTCAGCAAGAAACAATGGTTAGCGTCATGTCCAACTTCCTTACAAAATAAACAGGATAAGACAGTTTGATCGGTCGTGACCACGCTTTTGATTTCGCGTTTGTTATTCTGGTTCTGAAAAGAACCACGATTTCCTTGTTTAAAATTATCATTTCTATTTTTATTTCTATAATTCTGTGGCTTGGTATTTTCCATGCGCCCTTGTTCTAGTCTTTCTGAGGTATCTTTGGTCACCTCAATTTGATGAAGTTTGCCTGACTCGAAATATTGCTTTCGCATGGCCCCTACCTCGAGAGCTTTGGCCGTTGCTTCTCGCAGGGAAGTTAAACCTGTTGTTCCAACAGCCATTTTGATTTCTGGATTGCTAATTGCGTTTAGAAAAGCTTGAGTCGCTAATAAATTACGAGACGGTTCGTGATCTGGTAGAGCTATACGGGAAAGCCATTTAACATCTTGGCTAAGTGACGCGAGGTCCTCGTCTCGTCCTTGTCTCCTGGTCTGTAATTGAGTTGTATACAATTTCGTCAGATCTCAATTTAAGCGCGGAGCTGAGTTTATCATAATCGGAAATTTCTTCTTTTGACAATGTTATCAATACATTTAAAGCGGGAGTTCGAAGGCTCGAGGCAAGGCTGTGAGCCTTCATGACGGAGTCCTACTGAGTATGTTTTGCTATTGTATTGAATTGTCTCTCATACTCAGCCCATGGAATTTTTCCATCAAAAACAGGCGGTTTTAGAGAACAAAAAGGTTTCTCGAATATTTGAAAAGAAACCCCAGGAATTCTTGAATTATATAATTGATTTAAACAAGAATAACGTGGCTGAACGTGAGACGGAGGCTCGGAAAAGCCAACCTCATTTTCTACCTTTGATCTACAAATTGGAGAATTGTCTATCTCCCTAATAAAAGGCACAAACCTTGAGTCGTGAACATCCTGGGATCGTCCTGGATGTTGGACTTCCCGAACAGCCGGAGAGGGAATAGGAGAGGGAAGCGAAGTAGCAACTCTGGAACCCCGAGAAGTGACGGCCGGTTCTCCAGAGCCGTTCATCTGATGGACAGCCTGAAGAGCCGCTGCAGTTGTCCGGAACAGGTCGTCCAGACTGGTTTTCGAACGTTCCCGCTGTTCTTGTTGCTCTTGAAGCAGCTAGACAAATTGTTGTTGTTGTCGTACAGCGGCTTCTTGTTGTTGTTTAGCCGCATCCAGAAGCTGCCGTTGATGTCGTTCGGCGGCTTCTTGTTGTTGGTTCATTAATCTCAGAAGATCGATTTGAGAGAATAAGGCCACCGAAGGGACGGGAACAGGGTCCACTAAAGGTGTCGAGCCTGCTTCACGGACTCGCGGATTTCCTGTAATTTCTTCTCCGCCACTTTCCCGTCGCCGAGAGCGTGTCATACGACTATTGCTATATATTAGTATGATTGTTAATGAAATTTCACGCACTGAATTGACTTGATTGAAACTCTTAATCCTACTTCTCACTCTTGCAAAATTACGTCCGATCGGTGCATGAGAAAACCAATTTCAGTACTTGTCAAAATCGCGAAAATTTCGCCAAAAATGCCCTATATTTCTTTGGTTCTGGAGCCAAAGATGTTTGGTTTTGGATTTCATTTAAATGACCCTTTTCTAACTAATTAGGCCCCCGAGGACTCAGAAAACTCAGCAAAACGAGCCCGGGATCAACAGGAGAGAAATGGCGAAGAAAAGTCTGAGTTTTCCGGTTGTAACTTTTGATGCGTGAATCGCAACATATTGTGACTCTGCCCAATCGATTTCTCCTGCGAAATTACGTCGTAATGGTGCATGAGAAAACCTATCCCAGCACCTGTCAAAATCGCGAAAATTTCGCCAAAAATGCTCTTTAATTCTTTAGTTTTGGAGCCGAAAATTTTGGGTCTCTGATTCGATTCGAAAGATCCTTTTCGGACGAATTAGACGCCCAAAAACCCAGAGAACGCAGCAAACAAAGCATAGGAGCAACAGGAAAGAAATCGCGAGCAAGTATCTTTGTTTTTTGGTTGCAACTTCTGATGAGTTGGACGCAGTGACTTGTGACTGCGGATAATCGATTTCTCTTGCAAAATAACGTCGACATAGTGCATGAGAAACCCCATTCCAGCACCTGTCAAAATTGCGAAAATATGGCTAAACATGCTTTACTATATTTTAAGATTTGGAGCCGAAAGGTTTCAGTCTCAAAATCACTTTAAAATACTCTTTTCTGACTAATCGGACCCCCAAGAACTCAGAAAACGCAGCGAAAAGAGCGTGGGATTAACAGCAAACAAATAACGGGCAAAATTCTTGGTTTTCCGGCTGTAACTCTTGATACGTTGATGCCAATATATTGGGATTGCGCCCAATTGATTTTTCTTACAAAATTACGTCAGATCGGTGCACGAGAAAACCTATCCCAGCACCTGTCAGAATCGCGAAAATTTCGACAAGAATGCCCTATAATTCTTTAGTTTTGGAGCCGAAAATGTTGGGTCTCCAAATCGATTCAAATGACCCTTTTCTGACTAATTAGACGACCAGAAACCCAGAGAACGCGACAGAAGAAGCATGGAAGCAACAGAAAAGGAATCGCGAGTAAATATCTTCGTTTCTCGGTTGTACCTTCTGATGCGTTGGACGCAGCGACTTGTGACTGCGCCCAGATAATTTCTCTGGCAAAATTACGTTGGAAACGCGCATGAGAAATCCGACACCACTACGGGGCCATTCATTAATTACGTAAGACATTTTTATCCAATTTTCGACCCCTCCCCGCCCCCCTGTAAGGAATCGTAAGATTTTTCACAACCTCTCCCCTCTCCGCCCTATATTACGTAATTTTTATTAAAAAGAAAATATCGCACGTTTTTCGAATGTTATTTACATGTTTATTTAAATATAAATATAAATAAAAAATACAACATAATATTAATCATTCAGTTGACCAATACAAATGTTTGATTTCTAGAACATGAAATATGAGAAAAAAAACCTTACGTAATACAACATTCGACCACCCCCTCCCCTTTAATAAGAATGTGTAAGAAAACATCAAACCCCTCCCCCCCCCCTAAGATGTCTTACGTAATTTATGGATGGCCCCTACTCGTCAAATTCGCAAGAATTTCACCAAAAATGCCCTATATTTTTTTAGTTCTGGTGCCAAAAATGTTTGGTCCTGGATTCAATTCAAATTACTTTTTTATGACTGATTGAACGCCCCAAAACCCAGAAAACGCAGATGAGAAAGAGTGAGGTCAACGGGAGAGAAATGGCAAGCGAAATTCATTGTTTTTCGGTTGTAACTCTTGATGCGTTAATTGCAGCTTATTGTGACTGCGCCGAGATAATTTCTCTAGCAAAATTACGTTGGAACAGCGCATGAGAAATCCGATTTCACGACTTGTCAAATTCGCGAGAATTTTACCAAAAATGGCTTTTATATTTCCAGTTCCGGTGCCAAAAATGTTTGGTCCTGGATTTGATTCAACTGACCTTTTCATGACTGATTGGACGCTCAGGAACTCAGGAGAAGCAGACGGAAAAGTGTGAGGTCAACAGGAAAGGAATGGCGAGCGAAATTCTTTGTTTTTCGGTTCTAACTTTTGATGCGTTGATAGCAGCATATTGTGACTGTACCAAACCGATTTCTCTTGCAAAATTACGACATAATGGTAAGTGAGAAAACCTATCCCAGCACCTGGCAACATCGCAAAAATTTCGCCAAAGATACCCTACATTTCTTTAGTTTTGAAGCCGAGAATGTTTGGTTTCGGATTCCATTCGAATGACCTTTTTCTAACTAATCAGGCCCCAGGGAACTCAAAAAACTCCGCGAAACGAGCCCGGGATCAACAGGAGAGAAATGGCGAACAGAGTTCAGAGTTTTTCGGTTGTAACTTTTGATGCGTCAATCGCAGCATATTGTGACTGCGCTTCATCGATTTCTCTTCCGAAATTACGTTGTAATAGTGCATGAGGCAACCTATCCCAGCACCTATCAAAATCGCGAAAATTTCCACTAAAATACCCTACATTTATTAATTTCGGAACCTAAAATGTTTGGTCCCAGATCTGATTTAAATGACTATTTTCTAACTAATTGAACGCTCAGGAACTCAAAAAACGCAGCAAATAGAGCGTGGAATCAGCAGGAGACAAATGGCGGGCAAAATCCTTGGTTTTCCATCTGTAACTCTTGATGCGTTGATCCCAGGAATTGCGCCCAATTGATTCCTCTTGCAAAATTACGTCCGATCGGTGCGTGAGAAAACCTATCTCAGCACTTGTCAAAATCACGAAAATTTCGTCAAAAATGCCCTATAATACTTTCAGTTTTGAAGCCGAAAATGTTTGGTCTTGAATCCGAATCAAATGACCGTCTTCTGACTTATTGGAGACCCAGGAACTCAGGAAACGCAGCCGAAAAAGTGTGAGATCAACAGAGGAGAAATGGCAAGGAAAATTATGTGTTTTTCGGCTGTAAATTTTTATGCCTTGATCGCAGCCTATTGGAATTGCGCACAATCGATTTATCTTGCGGAATGACGTCGGAATAGTGCATAAAAAAACCTTGTCCAGCACTTGTAAAAGAAGCGAAAATATCACCAAAAATGCCTTACTGTTTCTTCCGTTTTGGAAGCGAGAATGTTTGGTCTCAGATTCGGTAAGATTCACCCTTTCCTGACTAATTGGATGCCCAGGAACTCAGAAAACGCAGACGAAAAAGTGTAAGGTCGACAGAAAAGAAATGGCGCGCGAAATTCGTCGTTTTTCGGTAGTAAGTCTTGATAAGTTGATTGAGGCATATTGTGACTGCGCCTTATTGATTTCATTGGCAAAATTACGTTGAAACAGCGAATGAGAAATCCTATCTCAACACTTGTCAAATTTGCGAGAATTTCGCCAAAAGTGCCCTATATTTCTCCAGTTTTGGAACCAAAAATGTTTAGTTCCTGATTCGATTTAAATAACCCTTTTCTGACTAATTGGATGCACAGGAACTCATACAACGCAGCGAAAAGAGCGTGTGATTAACAGGAGACGAATGGCGGGCAAAATTCTTGGTTTTTCGGCTGTAACTCTTGATGCGTTATGCGCAGAATATTGTGGCCTGCGCCCAATCGATTCCTGTTGCAAAATTACGTCGTGATGATGCATGCGAAAACTTATCCCAATACCTGTCCAATTCGCGAGAATTTCACCTAAAATGCCTTGTATTTCTCCAGTTTTGGGGCAAAAATGTTTGGTCCCCGATTCGATTCAATTGACCCGTTTCCGACTAATTGCGTGCACAGAAACTCAGAAAACGCAGCAAAAAGAGCGTGGGATTAACACAGGAGACGAATGGCGGGCAAAATTCTTGGTTTTCCGGCTGTAACTCTTGATGCGTTAATCGCAGAACATCAGGACTGCACCCAATCGATTCTTCTTGCGAAATTACGTCGTAATGGTACATGATGAAACCTATCCCAGAACCTGTCAAAATCGCGTAAATTTCAACAAAAATACCCTACGTATCTTTAGTTTTGAAGCCAAAAATGTTTGGTTCCAGATTTGAGTTGAATGACCCTATTCTGACTAATTGGATGCCCAGGAACTCAGAAAATGCAAAGGAAAGAGCGTGGGATCAACGGAAGACGAATGGCCAGCAATATTCTTGGTTTTTCGGCTGTAACTCTTGATGCGTTAATCCCAGCGTATTGGCACTACGCCCAATCAATTTCTCTGGCAAAATTACGTTGAAACAGCGCATGTGAAATCCTATCCCAGCAGTCGTGAAATTCCGGAAAATTCCGCCAAAAATGCCCTATAATTCTTCAGCTTTGTAGCCGAGAATGTTTGGTCTTGAATTCGGTGAGATTGACCCTCTTCTGACTAATTGAACCACTAGGAACTCAGAAAACGAAGAAAAATGAGCGTAGGATCAGCAGAAGTGTATTGTCGAACAATCTTTTTGGTTTTTCGGATGTAACTTCAGATGCGTTAATCGGGGTGTATCGAAATTGCGCTCACTCGATTTTTTTCGCAAAATCATGTCGTGATGCTGCATAAGAAAACTTATCCCAGCACCTGTCAAAATCGCGTAAATTTCAACAAAAATACCCTACATTTCTTTAGTTTTGAAGTCGAAAATGTTTAGTCACAGATTCGACTCAAATGACCCTTTTCCGACTAATTAGATGCTAAGAAACTCGGAGGTCAACAGGAGAGAAATGGCGAGCGAAATTCTTCGTTTTTCGGTTGTGACTCCTGATGCGTTAATCGCAGCGTATTGTGACTGCGCCCAGATAACTTCTCTGGCAAAATTACGTTGGAACAGCGCATGAAAAATCCGATTCCACTACTTGTCATATTGGTGAGAATTTCACCAAAAATGCCCTATATTTTTTCAGTTCGAGTGCCATAAATGTTCGGTCCTGGATTTGATTCAAATGACCTTTTTTATGACTAATTGGATGCTCAGAAACTCAGAAAACGCAGCAAATAGAACGTGGGATCAACGGGAGACAAATGGCGGGCAAAATTCTTGGTTTCCTGGCTATAACTCTTGATGCATTAATCGCAGAATATTGTGATTGCGCCTAATCGATTTTTGTTGCAAAATTACGTCGTAATGGTGCATCAGGAAACCTATCCCAGCACCTGTCAAAATCGCGAAAATTTCGCCTAAAATACCCTACATTTCTTAAGTTTTGATGCCGAAAATGTTTGGGCTCAGATTCGATTTGTAAGACCCTTTCCCAACTGATTGGACGTTTAGGATCTCGAAAAACACAGCGGAAAGAGCGTGGGATTAACAGGACACAAATGGCAGGCAGAATTCTTGGTTTTTCGGCTGTAACTCTTGACGCGTTGATCCCAACGTATTGGGACTGCGCCCTATTGATTCCGCTTGCAAAATTACGTCTCAGCAATGTATGACAAAACCCATCTTGCTACTTGTTGAAATCGCGAAAATTTCTCCAAAAATGCCCTATATTGCTTCAGTTTCGAAGCCAAAAATGTTTGGTCACGGATTCTATTCGAACAACCTTTTTCCAACTCATTCGGCCCCCGAGAGTAGTATAGCTATGAGAGTTCCACACGCAGATTCCTGTTACCGACACTTACCGACATTCTTCCTGGATTCAAACCCTTCACCGCGATGACCTCACAGTCTGCCGTACCGACTTGAGGTCAAAACCATGCAACCTCACCGACAGTTGTAACGGTCGACGGTGAAAATCGCACTGCTTCACCAACAATTTTCATCGGTCGAAGGTCAAAATCGTTCTGTTTTACCGACAATCTCACCGACGGAAGGTCAAAGCCTTTATGTAGTGCTTGTCTGCCAACAGTCGAGGGTGCAGCGGGGGCAAGAACTTTTTACCGTCCCGCATTCTTTTCCCACGATAGGACTGCTGATGTGTCACATTAACCACTTCAAATTCCTTTTCCACGGTAGGACTACTGATGTGTAACATCAACCACCCCCACATTCATTCCCCACGTTATCAACCACGCGACTTTTTTTTGGCTTGTAACTGTCATGTGAACTCAACGATGAATTTTGAACGGGTTCAGTCGAGACCATAGTGCAAGGTCGACCGATAGCGGTAGTACATTCAGAGCCATGGATCAGCGGTGTTGGGTTATTATCGCACTAAGAATGCTAAAAGGTGCGCGCGCATATACAAACGTAAATCTGTGACATCTAACCAGGTCCGCCGTCTGTATAAAATGGGTTAACACATGAAACGTGTACATCAGTCAGACTGCTATGCTTGTGGGACGAAAACCTTAAAATCGTTATGATACGTGAAAACAAATTTACCGCGACGTCAGAGATTTCGCTACAACATCTTCAGTGGCTCGTTAAGTGTGTCCGGTGAGCTCGTGTGCAACCGCACAGACTACACAAGATATATTTTCAGGACAAAACGTTACTCCTGACTTTTCAAAAATGGCAAAACAAAGTGATTGCAGTATTATCGGACATCGAACCAGATGACGATGAACGCAAAGCCGATTTGATCGGGTGTCGTCAGATCAACGAGGAGTAAGAAAGAAACCGAACCGTACACATCTAATGTTACCCACTCAATAGAGGACACATATTTTCGGTAGCTTCTAGAAGTTTTTCAAGGATTCTGTGTAGGAGAAATACGGCTGTACAAATCTAAATTTCAGGTCAGAAAGATAGTCTTGCATCTTCAGCTCTCATGAGGAGAACTTTAAACAGAGCAGAATTAAAACAGCGAATCGATCTGTTCTTAAAACATATTCACGACTTAAAAACCGTTATCAACCCGAAGTCAGAATTCAATGAAGTAACAAAAAAGTTCGCTAATCTAAATTTATCATGAAACACATAACTACTGAACATTGAAAGAAAAAAAAAAAATTGATTTCACAAAACTCAACAAAGTTGCAAGCATTAACGAATTTCTGCCGACGAAGAAATTGACGGAGCTGGAAATTTTTCAAAATCTACACTGTCACCAACATTTGACGAGTCCAAACGAGGTTTGGACAGCATGTCGTCACAGACCTGAACAACGAATTCAGCGTACTCGTACCGGCACGGATTGTGCGACTGCTAAACGAGGACGGGACCCAATATCAGAAATTGGTGCAGACGATGGAGGTGGAGCGGTTGCTCTTGCGGTATCTGTACGGTCAGTACGGTCAAATACAATTGAAAGATGCGTCGACTCCCGCATAATTTGTACACCGTACCTGGACAACGTGTGCAGCGTCTCCATTTATCTTACGTTGCATAACCTTTGAGGAAATTGTATACATTTCTTGACAAAGCTTTTATTTTATACCATTTAATAGTAAGACGCCGCGACGTTCAAATTTAAATAATAAAATATCAAAAAAAAAAATAAACGTATTTGTCACTCAGCGCTAAACAATCCTGTCCACCTCAAACTCAACAAATTGTTAGTAACAGCAATTCGAATCGACTTTTACAATCTAAGAAAGTGCTATTTTGAACACCGATGAGCAAAGACGAATGTTTTCTAAGCTACGTTTTGAACCACATAACTGTAACGTGAACTGTACGATGAGATTTTAGCGGACTCAGTCAAGGATAGAGTGCAAGGTCGACCAACATGTGAGTTAGCGTACGTTCGAAGCCGCAGGTCCTACGGAGTTGGGTTACCATTGCTCTTGGAATGCGAAAACATGATGACGTTGGTGTACAGATTAGTCCAGAATGAGATGCAAGGTTGAGGCGCAGTTGAGATTTCGTTTGACAAGTTTTTATTAATTTTATAAATAAAGTATTATACATAATATTTAGATATATTCGGTTTCTCAACAAAATTCTGCGAAAGGTTTCAACGATTGGAGAAAAGACGAGAATTATCACAATTATCGGACTCTTGAAACCGCTCGCGGAAAAATTCAAACGTCTTTAGAAAACAAAAGGAGGTACGCGGTCGACGAAAATAATACTTGGAATCATCGAGTTTCGACTTGACGTTGAGCGGCCCGCGGTCAAAGGATTTCGGTAGCACGTCGAATTCTGGAAGTTTCTGAAATTTTGAATTGAAAACGATTGATATTGATAATAAGATAATATTTTGTTGGAAAAAAGTTAAGCTAGTGAGTACGGGAGAGAATCAAAATACGATGTCGTTCAAGAATCTGTTCTATGCGACGTTGAATTCTGGAGGTTTCTGAAATAAACTCTCAACTAACAGGATAGAGGTTCTGAATTAAAAACGGATCGTAAAACAATGACTACAGGATCGAGTATTTATTTATTTGGAGAAATTAAAAATAGGTTTCGTGGAGCCAGATATCCCCTGATTCGTCGTAACTTAAACGTATCAAAAAATTAACGAAGACAAAAAAGGTCTGTACATTGTGAACTACAGCATCAAGTCGTGAAACAATGACCATGAGATCTGGTATTTATTTAATGAAATTAAGAATCGGTTTCGTGGAGCCAGATATCCCCTGATTCGTCGTAACTTAAACGTATTCAAATATTAACAAAGACAAAAAAGGTCTGTACGCTGTGAACTACAGCATCAAGTCGTGAAACTATGACTATCAGATAATGCAGTTGTTCCTCCTGGAGCCGTTTCTCGATATGACGATGTATATACATGGGACATATGTTCGGTAGATCAGGTTCCGGAAACATCACATCGTGTGGCGCTGGCTCCGGACTTGGTGGCAAGTGGAATACATTGGTAACCATGCCCTTTGGGAAAAAAAAAATTTGAATTTTAAAGATGAATACGTGAAAACATGACGTTTACCAAAACACGGGTATATTCAGAAAATTTGAAGGTGTTTCAGTAGTCGAAAAATGTTAAGGTGAGAAACGAATTCGAAAGCTAATAAGCTGAGTTTGGAGATTTATGAGTAGTTGGAAATGTTTCTGAAATCACTTGGAGTTTCCTATGTAGTTTGGAATATATCTAATTTTCTCGAACAAAAGAAGTGAAACAGTGTGATAAATTGAAAAAATTTACGTGAGGTAGCCATTGGTATAAGGACTTACCGTTTCTTTTCTGGCAAAGTATATATTCGAAGACACAAGACACTCCACACCACTTGAGTTTGACTGCCAATGAGCTGGTCCAGGACTTGCAGTTTTATATAATGAACCCTTGTGTTTATGTTTTGCAAACGTAAAAATGCGATATCGTAGGATGCTCCCCATGTTCACCGAATGTCGTTATCTCGATTCATGTAATTGTTCTGGTGCGTACCGCTCCACGCACACGAGCAGCCTCGCGCTTTGGGCAAATCATCATCATCAACAGCAGAAATTCAAAAATGGATAAAAGTCGGAAGTCAAAATATTCGGCTTCTTAACAAAATTTTCAGTAATGGTCGTACTTGGTTATATGATAGATGTTTGACTCACTTTCAGATCAGAATTCACATACTATTCTGGTGATATTCCATAATCTGTCAGGTTACGATTCGCATTTTCGGATTAACGCATGAGAACCTAAATTGACGGTCAAATTACTTACCAAGCAAAACTACGTTATTCATTACCGCGTTTGAAAACAATGTTTAGAATTAGGTTTAAAATTAGTAAAAATTCATCGAGTTCTCAAGTTCGGACATACAGCGTGGCTTAAAAAATACATAGATTCAGATACAGATTTGAAAAAGAAATCAGACATTGAATTCGAGAAAAATTTTTATAAATCAATGAACAACGCTGTTTTACGGTGAGACAATGAAGAACATTTGGCTATACAGAGATGTTAGATTGATCACGAAATGGGGTGGAAGGTACGGTGCTAGAGCTATTATAGCCGAAACAAATTTCCACAGCTGTACAATCTTCAATGAAAAGATGATAACAGTTGAAATGTGTAAAAACGAGGGTCAAACTCAACAAACCAATGTATGTAGGCTCCTCCATTTTAGATCTTTTAAAATCCTTCATTCACAATTTCCATTATAATCACGTTGAAACGAAATTTGGACATCAGGCAAAATAAATGTATACCGACACGGATAGTTTCATATACCACTTCACCGCCCCCGATATTTACGAATTTTGATCTATAGACATAGGAAACTTGATAACATCATACCGTAGCACTGAGCTGAAATGCCAGTACGAGCTGGTCGCGTTGGGATGGTTGTTGTCGGCTGGGAACAGAGCTGCGATGACTGACCAAAGAATGCAGTGAGAGTCGCTGTTACGAATGTTGACGACGCCTTCTTATCCTACTTATCCTTAGGGAATGGTATGTATGTGAAAACACCTCCTTTGACTAGTACTTAATTGTTAATATTCACAATCAAATTGATTATTTCGATCAACGGTCAGCTAGAGTCTTTTTCTTGGAAATTTACATTTTGGACAATACTCCTGGTATTTTGAGTTCCAAATCGAAACCACTCTTGAATTTCTATTGGTGAAGACATCTTAGATAAAATCTTGGGCGCCGTCTCCACGATTTTTATTAATTTTCAAGCACTTTTCAAAATTTTTGTTTGTTTCTTCTTCTTTCAATCGCACATACTTGACAAAGCTATAGTTGCAAGACTTGCTTCAGAAGGACTGCTCTACGCTGGCACGGTCCCTTTTGTGAGCAAGCAGCAACAGCCTGACTCACACATTGTCGAAAATTCGCGGACAACCGTATGCGATATTCTTGGATAAGACTTTCTAGATATTTCACGAACGAAAGTGCAGCTCGTAAGATGGTAAGAAAGTTCTTGAAGAATAATTTCCACACGTCTCACGTACGATAGAACTGTGGTAGTGAGCTCATCGCTAGAAACTCTAGTGGATAGCTTTCTCTAAGAGCGTTAGAGGGAATGGTTTACTTTGCCTATGGTGTTGAGTTCAAGTGGCCTAAACATAGGAAGATGCTTATCGAAAATTGGTACCGAGAAAAAATCAGTAACTCTCAATCCAGCGAGGAGTGCAGGTGGGTGACAAAAAATCAGTGCAGTTGAAAAGTTCTTTAGTTTCATCATACAACTTATAGATTATACTTTTAAGGTTCAAACAATTGTCTAACTTGTCTGTGTGTGTTTTCCATTTTTTTTTTTATCAGCAGAACCAACTGGAAAAGACAAAAACACAAGGTCATCATCATCGAAATAGCGGAACAATTGGATGAAAGTATATTTTCTGAGAAAAACTATATATGTATATATCAGATGACATAGCTCAGAAAGTCTTTTTTTCAGCTTAAACGGCTGGTTTATTCAATAACACCAATCCAGCAATTTTTGACATCATCCGAATTGCTGGATCGGTAATTCCGCTACGGATCCGCTGGGCGGATCGAGAACGCGACATCCGAACTCAGTTCTATGCCACCACTGTCTGCCGTAGGGTCTTGTACTCGAGGGGGCCACAGGGTGCGTATTGCGTGAACTGTGGGCGGAAGGAGGGTCTCGATGAGAGAGCATCTTTTTTGAAACACGAAAGAATACCGTTCTCTGGCATCGAGAGTCTACCGTCCTGCGTGCGATGTCGTCGTGTCCAAGGAGAGTTGCAAACGCATCGATGTGGTCTCTGTAGACATCTTCTGGAATTGTACTGTCAGAAGGAAAAAATGGTTGACTACCCAGAAGATGCCTCACGCAACTCGCCTACATGAGAGCAGGTAAATATACAATTTGTGAATTTGCGTAATTCTAGGTTTCTTAAATTTTTTAGGAATCACATTAAATATGTGTTTTCTTTGTTTCAGATCTCCTTAAGACTTAACCAATGGCAGACAGTGGTGGTCTATTACTCAGACGATGTCTCACGTAACTCGCGTTCATGAGAGCATGTTAATATACAATTTGTAAATTTTCATAATTCTCGGTTTCTTAAATTTTTTAGAAATAACATTAAATGTGTTTTCTTTGTTTCAGATCTCCTTAAGACTCAACCAACGGCAGACAGTGGTGGTCTATTACCCAGACGATGTCTTACGTGAGTCGCGTTCATGAGAGCATGTAAATATACAATTTGTAAATTTCCATAATTCTAGGTTCCTTAAATTTTCTAGAAATTACATTAAATATGTGGTTTCTTTGTTGCAGATCTCTTTAATGATCAACTAACGACAGGCGGTTTAATAGTGGTAGTATTAGTAGTAGTGTATCATACAGTAATATACGAATAATGTCACAGTAGTGGGATAAACAGGGTTTTTTGGAAAAAATTCTACAATGGAACGCGTGTCGCTGCGTGATGCTTCAACAGTGAACGTAAAAAGTTTAGAAAATTCTGAATGAAAAAGTTGGAGTCGTTGATTTGATGGATTTCGGTTGACCATCGTTGCAGAAATTGAACAAAATGTCAGATACTAATTTAAACTGTGCGCATCGTGCTATATTACGTCCAAAAGCGCTAAACAGATAGCCGATATTTTAGCAAAAACCTTTGTCCTGTACGATCTTTAATCAATTGCGAGTATACGAATGATTTCACAGTAGTGGGATAAACAGGGTTTTTCGAAAAAAAATTTCACAATGGAACGCGTGTCGCTGCGTGATGCTCCAACAGTTGATGTAAAAAGTTTAGAAAATTCTCAGTGAAAAAGTTGAAGTCGTTGATTTGATGGATTTCGGGTGACCATCGTTGCAGAAATTGAACAAAATGTCAGATACTAATTTAAACTGTGCGCATCGTGCTAGATTACGTCCAAAAGCGCTGTACAGATAGCCGATATCTTTAAACAATTGCAAGGTAATGTAATCATGAAGGAGTGTTGAGATTGATAACTTCAAAAACGATTCATGTAAATTAGGTTTGAGGATTTATAAAACGTATCGTTAGGTTCTGTCAATACTCACAACAGTTGGATAAACGAATCGGCATGTAACATTTGAATAAATTAATTTTTTGTAAAAACATATGTGTCTCTTTATTTTATACCCGACAAATAACAGGAATGCATCTTTATTTTTTAGACAATCGACAGACATATGCATCGTTGTACAATTTTTTATATTTCGGAGCGTTCTCATTCACTATCCTGCATAACAATATTTTATACATCATGGTACAGTTATAAATTACAAAGCTAAGGTGCAGACTTGTAGCCCCACGGAAGCGTGTCGGTTGTGTTTTGAAATACGATCCGCTTGTCGTCATTCCAGCTCAGTGCCACTTTCTGCTGTTCTACAGCGTATACCTCGTGCTTTCGACTTAATATCAAATGCTGATTTGTAGACAAATTTTCACGGTTCAAAATACATTCCAAATAATCGTTGAAAGTTATTCTTCTCAACGCTGATCCTTTGACACCTTTGGCACGTTTATTGTCTTTCTCAACTCCCAAGACTCGGAATGCGTACAATTTAGCTCTAAATCCTACAAATTCCAGCATTATTTTTCCGTTATTCTCGTCTTCCATCAAGCCGAGAACTTTTTTGTTCGCTAGAGGCATTCCATAAACGTTGTCAAGCGGATAATCAGACGTATTGAATTCATGCAAGTCCTCCTTCATATGTTCGTATATGTCGGGGACGGTAAAATTGTAAATCAAACTGTCGGTATCCTCATACATTAATTTTGCTCGGTTGCCAAATTTCCGTTTAATATAATTTGTAACGTGGCATTTTTGATGCCCGTTACAAGGGGCTCCGTAAACCCTGGGTGTAACCAAAATCCAGGAATTTCCGAAATTGAGTCGCGAAGTTTTTGACAAAGAGCGCCAGGACTAGAGTCACGCATCCGAAACTACGAGAGGGGACACCTCAGCGACCAGCGTAAGATATTTCAGGTCTTTTTTTGTTTTTTTTATTTTTCGAGCTACAACGGCATCAGGCAAGAAGTCGACACCGAATTCGAGGAAATTGCGAAGTGGCGGACTAGTGACAATTGCGAAGGAAGGATATCGAGGCTGCGGAGGGGGAGCCGACGCAGATCCCCGCATCGCGGGAATCCAAGGTGGACGCGATTCCCGCTGGCGGCCGGCGCGCCGCAGCCACTCCCCCCTTCACCCCGCCAACAATTGACCGGCGAACTTGCGACGGACCGACTAGCGACGAGGGAGCACCACGCTCACCGCCAAGACGTCATGGAGCTGCGCAGAGGACGAGATTGAGAGCTAGCTTTAAGTTCTGCGCAGCGATGCTATCGAAGGTGCGCGTCTAGTTGCGCGATCGACGAAATCGATGACGGATCGATTATTGCGTATTCTTGTGGGTATGACGTCACGTATGGGATAGCGTATCGAGATCCGTGTTGCGGCAGATCGTAGGTTTTTGAAACCACTTTAGTTCTGGCGGTCGTGATTAGTAGTCACGTTTTCGGGGAGTTTCGCGAAGCAATGGAGTCGCCCAAAAATCACGAGGGGAATGGAAAGGGTGTTGCAAGGATATAGAAGGTAAGCGCTGCTTCTATCCCCGCGATTGAATTTCGAGCCTAATCGCGAAAAGGCTTGCCGAGTAACGGATAGTCGTTTTGGATTTGCGTTGTAGAGAAGTACTCGAAATTCTTTTGCCGATTCTTTTGCTTGATGACCGTAGCCTGAGTACGCGTGTAAGAGTGAAGTAAATTTTGAGTTTCTGAAAAAGTTGAGTAGAGTCACGAGTTTTAGTGGAATCTTTCTCGTTAGTGAAATCAAGTATAGCCGAATTTCGCCGTACCGGGTCGAGCCGCGTTATCGTATTTTTTTGTGTCACCTCTCGAGTTGGTCGGGAAGTGCCGAATTGGAGTGCTCGGATCAGCGGGTCACGTTTTGGAGGATTTTGAAAAGAGTTAAGTTCGGATGCGTTGCGATTGCGTATAGTTTGGGTTACGTTTAGTTGCGCCTGCATTGAGTTCCGTACCCGTTAGTTAAGATAATGTAGATTGAGTTGCGTTACTCTGAGCTGGTGTTTAGTTGAAGTTAAATGTAGTGGTGCTTGCGCCTAGTCAAGTTCACGTTTAGTTAAGATAGTATTTAGTCGAGGTTAGGTGATGTATAGTCGAAATTGCCGTTGCGTTGAGCAGCAGTTGAGACGAGAAGTTTGAGCATTGCGTTTTAGTTGCGTTTAAAATATAGTAACGTTTATGGATTCGTTTAGATTCAGGACAGCTCGCGGTAGCGTCGAAGCTCCGAGTCGGATGAGATCTCGAGTGAGATTGAGGACGCCGTCTGTTCGGTAGCCCGACGGCGCACCGTCGAATGATTAGTTTTAGTTTCGTTTCGAGCAATAATCGCCATGGCGAACAAATGGCGAATTTGCAAATTGAGAAGTGCGTATGAGGATTTTGTGATCGTTAAGTGACGTTTTAGTTAGTGAGCCGCGAGCTCATTAGAGTAAGAAATAGAGTAGGTTACGTGTAATTTTCTGTTTAGTTTTAGACTCGCGATGAGCGATTTTTGGATTATGTTTTTTTTGTTTTGTATCACCGCTATTGTGAAATATACGATTTTATTTCACTTTTGTTAAATAGCGCGTGTATTTCGAGTGTCTTTCTCTCTCTCCAAAAATTACCCCTCCCCTCTCCGCGGTACTGAGCTATCGAGCATATGCCCGAGGAATAGCGTATTAATGATTTCGAGGCGTGTTAATCACGCCAGACTCCCAACAAAAACTTTGCTATATTGTTTTAGATCCAGGGTACGTCGTGGACGCCAAATTATTGTGCACGCGGTAAGTTCTCGGCAGAATTGGGCAGCAGAAATTACTTTCGTCATTTCATTACCCGTAAATTACAATTACTGTGAATAACTGTAATATTTAGTAACTAATTACAATTGCGGGAAATAATTATAAATTTTGATTTACCAATTACAGTTAGTATAAACAATTGTAATTTTATGATTATCAACTACAATTACTCGAAATAATTGTAATTTTTTTGTTGTCAATTAAAATTACTTGAAAAAATCGTAATTTTTTTGCTACTAATTACAATTACTTGGAACAATTGTAATTTTTCTGTTATCCATTACAATTAATGGAAATGATTATGTTTTTTTTCCAAATCTCAATTGTTTTTCATAATTTATTTAAACAAATTACCTTTGGAAACGTAATGTCGAATTCTCAACATAATTTCAAATTCCGAAAACATGTGGAACTTCATGGAGCTTACATATTCACATTGACTGGTCAAGTAAATTATTTAAACAAATTAATTTTTCAAAGTAATGTGAAATCCTTGATCAGCTACCCAAAAAACTTTGGTAACCATAGCCCATTCACATATTGACTGTAAAAGACTCGTTCCGATCACACCATTTGAATACTCCAAAAACGGAGTAAATTTATTTGTCTATTTGTTATTATTTCACAGGAATAACGTTAGAGAAAAAAATTCAATTGGACCACATCGTGTGGTTTACAATCACTCAAACGAATTTTAATGATATCTGATTTAATTACAATCACTGAGGATAATTGAAATGATTTCTGATTAAATTCCAATCACTGAAAGTAATTTTGATAAACTTTGATTAAATTCAAATTACTCAATGTAATTTTAATGAAATCCAATTCAATTACAATTACTGGAAATAATTTCGATGGACTCTGAGTCAATTACAATTATCAAAAGTAATTTCACTGAACTCCGATTCAATTATTATTACTGAAAATAATTTTAATGGAATTCGATGTCATTAAAAATTATCCTTAGTGATTTGTAATTGTTAATTTTTTATTACAATTTTGCCCAGCACTGGTTCTCGGTCATTTTCTCCGAGTGACCGAGGAGCGGGAAAAATCCACGTCACAAATTATAATAAAAATCGTAGATATATATTTCAGCCAGATCCATGAAGGAGAAACCTGCATACAATGGTTTATTCAACTTGACTTTCGGCTTACTCATCTCGACGATAATTATATCTTTGCCGAAAACGGTACAGCTGTGAAAATTGGGTTTGGCTATAGTAGCTCTAGCACCGTATCTTCCATTACATTCCGTGATTAGCGTGACATCTCTATACTTCCTAACATTTTCCATTGTTTTGCCAAAAACTGCGTTGTTCATCAGTTTGTGAAAATTCTCCTCGAATTCGTTGTGAGATTTTTTGCGCAAATCGGTATTCAAATCTACATATATTTTTTGAGCCACGGGGTTTATCTGAATTTGAAAACTCTGTGAATTTAGAGTAATTTTAAGCCTAATTGTAAGCATTGTTTCAAAACGCTATAGTGAACAACGTAGTTTTTCTTGGAAAGTAGCATGGGCGTCAATTTCGGTTGCTTACTATTCAAAATCGGAGGTATATAGTGTTGAATAAAAGTGTCAACGACACAATCATAAAGGTCAATACAGATTCACATACACATTCACTCTTGCATACAGACAACACATTTACACGGAACAAATACACAAGGTATACAATGTTCACCTCCTTCTTCATACTTACCTCTTGTTTACGAAAAAAGGTCAGTCGTTACAGAATAAACGTACAAGACAGAGGTACAGAATTTCTTAACTGTTCTCAAATTTATCCAACCATTTCCTCTCCTAATAAAGAAATTCAGGCAACTGCAGATAATTTGTAACAGATTATGGACCCAGCATTGTAGAGTGAAAATGCGTTGACAGTTTTTCGAACAACAGATAGACAAGAAATAAGCACGAAAGGAACAAAGTTTTTTTTTTTTTAAGATTAAAGAAAGTGTGTGTACACGTTTTGAATAAAGGGATATGGCGGACAATAACTATACATCGATAACTAAACTTGACAGTGAAAACTACCAAACATGGAAATATAAACTAGAACTGTTGTTAACAAAGCAAGATCTGTGGAGTGTAGTTACAAATGATCCCCTTACAGCTAAGTCAGAGAATACCGATGGAGAATACGGGATGGAAAGGCCGAGCGGACATAGGTCTGTCGGTCGAGGATAGCCAACTAGTACACATACGCACGAAAGCAACTGCGAAAGAAAAATGGGAAGCACTAAGAATGTACCACGAGAAATTGTCGCTTACAAGTAAGGTGTTTCTTTTAAAGAAAATATGCAACATGCGATTACAGGACGATGGTGATATGGAGCAGCATATAGGCATGATGCAGGATTTAGTGGACAAGCTGACTGCGTTGGGAGAAGAGCTCGCTGAAAAATTAGTCGTGGCAATGTTACTTTGTAGCTTACCAGAATCATACAACACAATGATAACGGCGTTAGAATCACGATCTGAGGCTCACCTCACTTTATCATTGGTAAAGGGTAAGCTAACTGACGAACACAACAGACGTCGTAGCTAAGCAACAACAGCCAGCTCAAGCGACGCAGCGTTGTGGGTAAATAAAGATAAAGCCACCGCTTCATTGTGTTTAATTTGTTTTTTCTGCAAAAGGGGAGGTCACCTGAAAAGAAACTGCGAAAAATACAAACGATGGGTGGCAAATAAAGAAAAGGGAAATAAAGATGCAAGTGCGCGGATCGCGGATTATTACGGACAGACAAATGAAGTTTCAAGTGCCAAAAGCAGTAATGATCAAAAGGTTTCGGATACTTCTATAGATGACTATCATTGTTTTTCGGTGCGTAAAGGAAAATCAGGACAAAAGTTAAAGGACGTTTGGTGTTTTGATTCGGGTGCTACGAGTCATATGACAAACAATAGAGGATTCTTTTCGTCATTAAATGAGAATCACTGTTCTCAAGTGCGGGTCGCAAACGGAATAAGGTGTGCGGTGAAAGAAATCGGTGGAGGACAATTAAAGTGCATAAATAAAGACAATAAAGAAATTTGTATCAAACTAAAAGAAGTGCTCTATGTTCCGGATTTTGAGGAAAATTCAATTTCAATTAGAGTGCGGGACAATCTCGGATACAAAACTGAATTTAGTAGTGAAAAGTGCAATGTTTCCAACGACAGTGTGAGCATTGCAGTCGGAATTGCACACGGAGGCATCTACGAGATGAAACTGGCTGAAAGGGCTCTCGCACTAAAGGGCGGTCACACTGAAACCTGCATACATACCTGGCATCGCAGGCTTGGTCATAGAAATCCGCAAACTATAAAGAAGCTAACAGGTAACGAATTAGTCACTGGTTTCAAGCTAACAGACTGCGGTATCAAGGTCACGTGTGAAAGCTGCATAAGAGGGAAGATGGCGCGTGAGCCATTTCCGAAAAGGGACCAGGATAATCGAGAAAAGAAGACAACTCAGCCATTAGAATTGGTACACACGGATGTGTGTGGGCCTATGAAAACAATGACTCGCGAAAAGAAAAGATATTTTGTGACTATAATAGACGATTACAGTAGATTTTCGCAAGTTTTTTTTATAGCAGAAAAATCGGATCTAGCTCAAATCATCCGAAATTACATTGAGCATGCAAAAACACAGTCTGGAAGGAAACCAAAAATAATTCGATCGGATCGTGGAGGCGAATACCTGTCGAAGGACCTTCAAAATCAACTAAGGAAAGAAGGGATCGAAACAAATCTGACGGCACCGTATTGTCCACAACAAAACGGCGTCGCCGAACGAAAGAATAGGCCTTTGATCGAAGCTGCGAGATGCATGCTCATCGATGCGAGACTGCCAAACAGACATTGGGATGAGGCAGTTCATCACGCGAATTATTTGCAAAATAGGATGCCGACAGCTCCGAAGGACAAAACGCCTATTGAACTATGGTATGAAAAGAAACCAGACATCAGCGATTTGCGAGCTTTTGGATGTGACGCCTACGCATTCTTACCGAAAGAACTACGAACAAAATTAGATGAAAAAGCGAACAAATACGTTTTTGTCGGATATGCTAAGGAATCGAAAGCGTACAGGTTGGTGGATCGAAGTACAGGAAAAATCGTCATCAGCAGGGACGTGAAGTTTCTACAGGACATTTACGGTACTCAAGAAGATGTAAGTGGAAACACCACAGATTCCGATGAAATCATCAAGAAATCTGAAGAAGTCGCACACATCAAATTTAGCATCAATACCCCGGATGAACCTCCAGAAGATCGTGCTCCGATGGGCGAAGGAGAAAACAACGAATCACCACAGAATACTACTGCTGAGTCATCAAGAAATTTTACGGATTCCAGTATAATTAGTCTCACAGAAAGTACATCGCAAGACGAAGACGAAAATGATCCGGATTGGAGTTTCGAGTCTGCAAATCAGGACGAAGAACGTCCGGAGAGAAGACAGATTCCACCGTGAGTAAACAAAGGAAGGTCGCCAGATAGATTCCTACCACAGGCTAAACTGGTACAAGGAGAACAAACGGAACCGACAAGTCAAAAAGAGGCTTTATCAGGACCAGAAGCAAGCCATTGGAAATTAGCAATGGATGAAGAAATGAAGTTTATACTCGGAAATGATACATGGAAATTAACAAAAAACCCTCTCGATCGAAAACCGATTGGATGATAGTGGGTATTAAAGAAAAAACACTTAAATGATGGAAAATCAGACACTTACAAAGCAAGATTAGTGGCGCAAGGTTTTCCGCAGAGATTCGGGATCGATTATGATGAAGTTTTCGCACCGGTAGTTAAACACGAAACATTAAGAATTTTGCTATCGATTGCCGTAAACAGAAATTTGAAGGTCAAACATTTGGACGTAAAAACCGCTTTTCTGAACGGCGTGTTAAAGGAGGAACTCTATATGAATCAACCTCCAGGATACAAACGTCAAGGATACGAAGATTACGTCTGCAAGCTGAAGAAAAGTATCTACGGTCTCAAACAAGTTGCAAAATCATGGAATGATAGACTCAACGAAGTCCTTGAAAAACACAAATTTAAACAAAGCGACGCCGATGCGTGCTTATACATGAAGTTTGAAGAAGAGAATCAAGTGATATACTTGATAATCTACGTTGATGACATCATTGTGGCTAGTCATTCAGCAGAACTCATCGAACAGACAAAGAATATGTTGAACAAGTACTTTTGCTTGACGGACTTGGGAAATCTGAAATGCTACTTGGAAATTCAAGTCAGAAGAGACTCTTCTGGAAACTTCTACATACACCAGAAGAATTATATAAAGAAGGCAATAAGTTCTTCCGGATTGGAGGAATCAAAGGGATCGACCACGCCAATGGACACCGGTTATTTCAAGCTAAGAGAAAATTCTTCGGACATTGAAAACGAGTATTATCGAGTGCTGATTAGATCTTTATTATACGTCGCTGTAAACACTCGACTAGATATTTCAGCAGCTGTATCTATTCTGAGTCAAAAGATCACTGCACCTACGAACGTTGATTGGAATGAGGCGAAACGATGCGTACGATACTTGAAGCAAACAGTGGAATACGAATTGAAATTGAGCAACAGGGATCAAACTTCTAAAGAACTGATCGGATTTGCGGATGCGAACTGGGCAGAAGACAGAGATGATCGCAAATCAAATAGTGGACACATCTTCAAACTCAACGATGGAATCATCAGCTGGAATTGCAGAAAACAAAGTTGTGTGGCGTTATCATCCACAGAAGCTGAGTTCGTGGCACTAGCCGGAGCATGTCAGCAGTTAACTTGGATTCGCAGAATACTAACGGATTTTGGAGAGCCTCAAAAGAATCCGACAATTATAAACGAAGATAACCAAAGTTGCCTGAATAAAATAATGACTATAAAAACAGGACGAAGCATATTGACGTGAAGTACTATTACGCAAAAGATGCTACAGCCAAGAAAATTGTTGATTTTCAATTCTGCTGCACCGAAGAAAACGATGCCGATATGTTGACAAAGCCGCTTGGACCAAACAGGATAAAGATGCTATGCGAGAAGATCGGACTAAGAAACTGGGTGGCAGATGCGTCGTTGAGGGGGAATGTTGAATAAAAGTGTCAACGACACAATCATAAAGACCAACACAGATTCACATACACATTCATTCTCGCATACAGACAACACATTTACACGGAACAAATACACAAGGTATACAATGTTCACCTCCTTCTTCAAACTTACCTTTTGCGTACAAAAAAAGGTCAGTCGTTACAGAATAAACGTACAAGGCAGACGTACAGAATTTCTCATCTGTTCTCAAATTTATCTAACCATTTCCTCTCCTGATAAAGAAATTAAGGCAACTGCAGATAATTTGCTACATATAGTGCTCCGGACACAGTGGCGAATCTTTATGAATTTCATGCAGTTCCTAAGGATATTCCAAATCCACCTCCAGTATGTAACCAAACTCCGCATCGTCCGAGATGGTAAGAACATCGCATTGTCCGAAGTCTGATACCCATTCGAAGGAACTGTATTGCACAGCAAAGCTCATAGCAGCACCGTACAAATTAATAACGTTAAAGTACATGAGATGAGATTCTTCGACCGCAGGATCGAATGCCTCCCCCATGTACCTGTTATTAGCCTTTGCGTATCTGTTCGAGCACTGTGACACACCACCACGAATACCTTTTTCGATAAACGTAACCATATCTATGTCGGTGAGAAGCTCGAGCTCGATGTCGGTACATTTTTACATCACATCAAACGACAGACCGGGCGCGGTGTAATAATGTAACGGGTCCAGTTTGACATACAGTCCTTTTTTGTCTTCGTTGATATTTTAATAGGTTTAAGTTACGACGAATCAGGGGATATCTGGCTCCACGAAACCGATTCTCAATTTCATTGAATAAATACCAGATCTTATAGTCATTGTTCCACGACTTGACGCTGTAGTTCACAATGTACAGACCTTTTTCATCTTCGTTGATATTTAAATACATTTAAGTTACGACGAATCAGGGAATATCTGGCTCCACGAAACCGATTCTTAATTTCATTAGATAAATACCAGATCTTATAGTCGTTGTTTCCCGACTTGATGCTGTAGTTTACAATGTACAGACCTTTTTTGTTTTCGTTAATTTTTTGATACGTTTAAGTTACGACGAATCAGGGAATATCTGGCTCCACGGAACCTATTTTTAATTTCTCAAAATAAATAAATACCAGATCTTGTGGTCATTGTTTCACGATCCGTTTTGAATTGAAAACCTCTATCCTGTTGGTTGAGAGTTTATTTCAGAAACTTCCAGAATTCTATGTATCTATCTATTCTAGAATATATCTATGTATTATATACAATACTTTATTTATAAAATCAATAAAAACTTGTCAAACGAAATCTAAACTGCGCCTCAACCTTGCATCTCATTCTGGACTAATCTTTGCACCAACGTCACCATGTTTTGCATTCCAAGAGCGATGGTAACCCAACTCCGTGGGACCCGCGGCTTTAAACGTGCGCTAACTCGGATGTTGGTCGACCTTGTACTCTATCCTTCACTGAGTCCGCTGAAATCTCATCGTACAGTCCACGTCACAGTTACGTGATTCAAAACGTAGCTTAGAAAACATTCGTCTTTGCTCATCGGTGTTCAAAATAGCACTTTCTTAGATTGTAAAAGTCGATTCGAATTGCTGTTACCAACAATGTGTTGAGTTTAAGGTGAACAGGATGGTTTAGCGCTGAGTCACAAATACATATATTTTTTTTTGGTATATTTTTATTCAATATTGAACGTCGTACTATTGAATGGTATGAAATAAAAGCTTCGTCAAAAAATGTATACAATTTCCTTGAAGGTTATGCAATGTAAAATATATGAAGACGCTGCACACATTGTCCAGGTACGTGTACAAATTGGGCGAGAGTCGACGCATCTTTCAATTCAATTTGACCGTACTGACTGTCCAGATACTGCAAGAGCAACCGCTCCTCCTCCATCGTCTGCACCAATTTCTGATATTGGGTCTCGTCCGCGTTCAGCAGTCACACAATCCGTGCCGGTAAGAATACGCTGAATTCGTTGTTCAGGTCTGTGACGACACGCTGCCCAAACCTCGTTTGGACTTGACGAATGTTGGCGACTTTGTAGATTTTGAAAAATTTTCAGCTCCGTCAATTTCTTTGTCGGCAGAAATTCGTTCATGCTTGCAACTTTGTTGAGTTTTGTGAAATCCATTTTTTTTTCTTTCGATGTTCAGTAGTTATGTGTTTCTTGATAGATTTAGATTAGAGAACTGTTTTGTCACTTTGTTGAATTCTGACTTCGGGTTTTCAAGTCGTGAATATGTTTGAAGAACAGATCGATTCGCTGTTTTAATTCTGCTTTGATTGAAGTTCTCCTCATGAGAGCTGAAGATGCAAGACTATCTTTCTGACCTGAAATTCGGATTTTTACAGCCGTATTCCTCCTACACAGAATCCTTGAAAAACTTCTAGAAGCTACCGAAATGATGTGTCTTCGATTATGTGGGTAACTTTAGATGTGTACGGTTCGGTTTCTTTCTTACTCCTCGTTGATCTGACGACACTCGATTAAATCGGCTTCGCGTTCATCGTCATCTGGTTCGATGTCCAATAATACTGCAATCACTTTGTTTTGCTATTTTTGAAAAGTCAGGATTGACGTTTTGTCCTGAAAATATACCTTGTGTAGTCTGTGCGGTTGCACACGAGCTCTCCGGACACACTCAACGAGCCACCGAAGATCTTGTAGCGAAAAATCTGACGTCGCGTTGCTAAATCCGATAATTATTGCTTAGCCTGTGAATTCGTTATTACGTATCGTTACGATTTCAAGGTTTTCGTCTCACAAGAAAAGCAGTCTGACTGATGTACAAGTTTCGTGTGCTAACCCATTTTATACAGACGGGAGACCTGGTCAGATGTTACAGAATTACGTTTGTGTATGCGCGCGCACCTTTCAGCATTCTTAGTGCGATAGTAACCCAACACCGCTGATCCATGGCTCTGAATGTACAGCGGCTATTGGTCGACCTTGCACTCTGGTCTTGACTGAACCCGTTGAAAATTCATCGTCGAGTTCACATGACAGTTTCAAGCCGAAAAAAATGTCACGTGGTTGATATCAAACCGGCATCTGAGAAAGTGAAAAACAACTCTCAGAACCATTAATTTTGGAATGTCGCGTGGTTGATAACGTGGGAAAGAAATGTGGGGGTGGTTGATGTTACACATCAGCAGTCCTACCGTGGAAAAGGGATTTGGAATGGTTAGTGTGACACATCGTGGAAAAGAATGCGGGACGGTAAAAAAGTTCTCGCCCTCGCTGCACCCTCTACTGTTGGCAGGCGAGCACTACATGGAGGATTTGACCTTCAGTCGGTGAGATTGACAGTAAAACAGCTCGATTCTGACCTTTGACCGATAAAAATTGTTGTTAAAGCAGTGCAATTTTTACCGTCGACCGATACAACTGTCGGTGAGGTTGCATGGTTTTGACTTCAAGTCGGTACGACAGACTGTGAGGTTATCGCGGTGAAGGGTTTGAGTCTGGGGAGAATGTCGGTGAGTGTCGGTAACAGGAATCTGCGTGTGAGACTCTCATAGCTATACTACTCCTCAGAACTCAGAAAACCCCGCGAAACGAGCTCGTGATCAACAGGAGAGAACTGGCGAACACAATTCTGAGTTTTTCGGTTGTGACTTTTGATGCGTCAATCTCAGCGTATTGTGACTGTGCCCAGATAATTGCTCTGGCAGATCAACGGTGGAACAGCGCATGAAAAATCCTATTCCGGCGAAATTTCATTAAAAACGCCCTATATTTTTTCAGTTCTGGTGCCAAAGATATTTGGTCGTGGATTTGATTCGACTGACCTTTTTCTGACTAATTAAATGCCCAGGAACTCTGAAAACGCAGACGATGAAGTGTGCGGTCAACAGGACAGAAATGGCGAGCGTAATTCTTCGTTTTTCGGTTGTAACTTTTGATGCGTTAATCGCAGCGTATTGTGACTGCGCCCAGATGATTTCTCAGCCGAAATTACGTTGAAACAGCGCATGAGAAATCTGATTTCACCACTTGTCAAATTGGTGGGAGTTTCACTAAAAACGCCCTATATTTTTTCATTTCGGGTGCCAAAAATTTTCGGTTCTGAATTTGATTCGAATGACCTTTTTTATGACTCATTAGACGCTCAGAAACTCAGAAACCGCAGCAAAGAGAGCGTGGGATCAACAGGAGACAAATGGCGGGCAAAATTCTTGGTTTTCCTGTTAAAACCTTGAATGCGTTGATCACAGCGTACTGAAATTGCGCCTAATCGATTTCTTCTGCTGAATTACGTCGGAATGCTGCATGAGAGAACCCGTTCCAGCCATTGTCAGTATCGCGGAAATTATCGCTGAATATGCCTTACAATTCTTCAGTTCCGAAGCCGAGAAATTTCGGACTCAGATTCGATTCATATGCCCCTTTCCTGAGCAATTGGACACCCAGGAACTTTTGGAACGCGACGGAAAATACGCAAGATCAACAGAAGAGATATGGCGAACAAAATTCTTCGTTTCTCGGTTGTAACGTTTGATGCGTTAATCGCAACGTAATGTAACTGCGCCGAAATGATTTTTCTGGCAAAATCACGTTGAAACAGCGCATGACAAATTCTATCACAGCACTTGTCAAATTGGCAAGAAGTTCGCCAAAAATGCCCATTATTTCATCAGTTTTGAAGCCAAAGATATTTGTTCCTGGATGGAATTCGAAAGACGCTTTTTCGACTCATTGGACGCCCTGGAACCCAGGAAACGCAGACGAGAAAGTATGAGGTCAACAGGAGAGAAATGGCGAGCGAAATTCTTCGTTTTTCGGTTGTCACTTTTGATAAGTTGATCGTAGCATATTGTGACTGCAACCAATTAATCTTTCTTGCAAAATCACGTTGCAACAGCGCATGAGAAATCCTATCCCAGCACTTGTGAAATTCGCGGAAATTCCGCCAAAAATGCCCTATAATTCTTCAGTTCTGAAGCCGAAAATGTTTGGTCCTGGATTCGATTCGAATGACCGTTTTCTGACTAATTGGACACCCATGAACTCAGTAAACGCAGACGGAAAAGTGTGAGGTAGACAGGAGAGGAATGGCGGGCAAAATTCTTAGTTTTTCGGCTGTAACTCTTAATGCGTTATTTGCAGAATATTGAAACTGCGCCCAATCGATTTCTCTTGCAAAATGACGTGGGATAGGAGCATGAAAAAACCTTGTCCAACACCTGTCGAGATCGCGAAAATTTACACAAAAATACCCTACATGTCTTAATTTCGAAGCCGGAAATGTTTGATCTCAGCTGTGATTTAAATGTTTATCTTCTGACTGGTTGGACGCTTAGGAACTTAAAAAACGCACCAACTAGAGCGTGCGATTAACAGGAGACAAATGTCGGGCAAAACCCTTGGTTTTCCGTCTGTAACTCTTGATGCGTTGATCCCAAAGTATTGGAACTGCACCCAATTGATTTCTCTTGCAAAATTACGTCGGATAGGTGCATGAGAAAACCTATCTCAGCACTTGTCAAAATTGCGAAAATTTCGCCAAAAACGCCCTATCATCCTCCAGTTTTAAAGCCGAAAATGTTTGGTTTCAACTCCGATTCGAATGACGTTTTTCTGACTTATTGGAGACCCAGGAACTCAGGAAACGCAGTCAAAGAAGTGTGAAATCAACAGAAGAGAAATAGCAAGCAAAATTCACTGTTTTTCGGCTGTAAATCTTTATGCGTTGATCCCAGCCTATTGAAACTGCGCCCAATCGATTCCACTTGCGAAATGACGTCGGAATACCCAGTAAACATGAGCCGGTTAAAATGTGGTTGAAGAAACGTTAAGGTCGTATAATTATGGTATAGGTAGAAAATATTACCGTGTTCGATATACGGTAATTTTTCAGTAAAATATTAATCGTTGTCTCTCCACAAATATTATACGATTTTCATTACACGTACATTTAAACAACGGTTTCTAGACTAATAATCAACGTTTTGTTTACTAGTTCAATTGCTAATTTAAATTCGTTAAAAACCGGTATATTTATAGATATTAAAATACAAATTTTCTACGTTTCATCGTCAACGTTTTGTTGTGGTAAGCGAGATTCGTAGTATAAACGTGTGGTAAAACCGTTTATATTTCTAGTCTTATGAACAGTTAATATACATATTTTATTCCTTCACCAGTAACACAAGTTTAACGTTTCGTATAGTTACCATACCTTGCCAATATGTTCTCATTAATTGTTTAATAATTAAGTCAATACACTTTTGATCTACTGATCACATGTAATACGTGAAAATTACGTCGTACATAGACTTGTCATATCGATACACAGAATTATATACCTACTCGGGCCGAAACGTAAACAAGATTTGTTTCGTACCTTTCTGACCTTCATATCCAAGAATACTACCCTTTTCAACATAGTGAGGGCAGGAATCAACTTTTACATCATTTACTTACATATTGCGATGTTTGAATTTGGAACTAAACTTCTCGCAAAAATTAAGGGAACAACAAAATTTTCGCAATTTTTTGGTGATTTTCAACAGGCTGTATTTCAGTGAAAAATGGTCGTGCAAGAAATAAAAAAACAAAGCTTTTGAAGCTTGAAGACTCTAGTTTTTGAATTTTTTGGTTAAAAATTTTTCGAAGCACTATTAGCCATGCAATCTTTGGATAAAACACGAAGAAAAAATTTTCAAAATTTTTTACATTTTTTCTTTCGCTCTACGGGCATGGAAAAATTTTTCCGAGCTAAACCAATGCATAGGTCGCATAGCCTGTTTATTCAGCTTCAAGATGCTTTTTTTTGAACCTCGATACGACCATTTGTCTTCGAGATATCGAATTTTGAATGCCAAAGGATCCTTTTTCACTCAACTGCCGATATCTCTGGAACTACTGGTCGCACAGCGAGCCGAAGGGCAGTTTCTTTTTCTGCAGAAAATTTCCTACAAAAATCTGTCAAGGTTGATGTCAAAAAAAATTTTTTTCCATCTGTAGCGTTAACGTGAAAAAAGAGCAAAAAAATGCCATTTTGCCTTTTTTTGGATAATTGACTGTATCTTCGTCAGTATTGGGGGGAAAGCTTAGGTTAGAAGAAAATTTTACAGCCTAATGTACCCCAAAGGTCCCCTTGAATCGGTAGATCGATCGGTTCAGCGGTTTTCCTGGACCGATTGATTGAAATTTTGACAAAATTAAGAGAACAAGGTTCCATAAGAAACAAAAACCTTGTTCCCTTGATTTTTTTAAAATTTCAATCAATCGGTCCAGGAAAACCGCTGAACCGATCGATCTACCGATTCAGGGGGACCTTTGGGGTACATTAGGCTGTAAAATTTTCTTCTAACCTAAGCTTTCCCCCCAATACTGACGAAGATACAGTCAATTATCCAAAAAAAGGCAAAATGGCATTTTTTTGCTCTTTTTTCACGTTAACGCTACAGATGGAAAAAATTTTTTTTTGACATCAACCTTGACAGATTTTTGTAGGAAATTTTCTGCAGAAAAAGAAACTGCCCTTCGGCTCGCTGTGCGACCAGTAGTTCCAGAGATATCGGCAGTTGAGTGAAAAAGGATCCTTTGGCATTCAAAATTCGATATCTCGAAGACAAATGGTCGTATCGAGGTTCAAAAAAAAGCATCTTGAAGCTGAATAAACAGGCTATGCGACTTATGCATTGGTTTAGCTCGGAAAAATTTTTCCATGCCCGTAGAGCGAAAGAAAAAATGTGAAAAATTTTGAAAATTTTTTCTTCGTGCTTTATCCAAAGATTGCATGGCTAATAGTGCTTCGAAAAATTTTTAACCAAAAAATTCAAAAACTAGAGTCTTCAAGCTTCAAAAGCTATGTTTTTTTATTTCTTGCACGACCATTTTTCACTGAAATACAGCCTGTTGAAAATCACCAAAAAATTGCGAAAATTTTGTTGTTCCCTTAATTTTTGCGAGAAGTATATAATCATTATATTCAAGTTTTTCTCATGTTAGCAGTGACTAAAATTCAACGTTTTGTTATCCTCCTCAGCACGTTTTTCTGATTACCTTAAATTTTGTAAACAACTGGTCATTCGATTTCCAATCTTTTTTTTCATTCGATAAACTAGTAAGTATCATCAAAAATATGAAAAAATTCAGGTGACATAACACTAGAAGTGATAATTTTATTCTAGGTAATATTGTAAAGTAGAACAATATGTTACCTCCATTTTCCCAAATTCTTTTCCTTGTGTTATTGTTAATTCCCCAACATAGGAAAAAAAGTTGAAAAATCGATGAACAGATTTTTTTACAAAGGTCACCAAGAAATTACGTAGTTGAGCATATAAGTGCATCCCTTCGCGGCGTCTTTATTAATTGTAAAACATACGTTTTCCTATACCATAATGTATATATTGGAATAACCCATGCTAGGAAAGCGAGTGGCCGTAGATGAAGCTCGTGTACCATGGATGTTACATATACGTATAATGAGCGCATGTGTCAAACGACAAGCGGTCGCGAAGAATCGAGAATGTCATAGCGTGAAATACTGCGCCTCTTCTTCTGCCTCTGATTGGCTCGCTAGGTCAGCGTGTTGTAACTCGTGCGGTTCCTGCACGCTGAGAGCCGAGGACGACGTGCCAGAATGCCCCCCCACCACCGTTCGCGCAGGCTCTCAGCTCACGCGACCAGTGAATCAGTCTAATTTGACCAACTTCCGAGGTCAGTGCACGTCCGTGTTTATGTGAGCCTTCATAAGCTGGTAAGTACAAATGTATTTTCTATTTGGAAAAATTTATCACAATGATTCAATACAGACGAAAATGACAATACAGGCGTAAATAACCTGACAATAAAAAGAAGAAACAAATACTTTGTGATTGCGTCGTACTTGCTTTTGAACGTCGCCGAAAGGATGTAGGCACAATAGAATTGCTTGTAGATAATGCTATAAGAAGCATGTGTATGGTATGGAATATATACTGATTGCAAATAGAAGCCGCAGATATTTATTGTTAGCTTCACTCTTACGAGCGAATACACTTAATCGAATATCACGCGGTTCCGATAAACGTGTAACAACCAACTTGAGAATATGTTTTCGGTATAATTTTTCATGTACTATATTAATACACAAGCTGTTAAAAGCTTCTTGTATGGTCAATATGGACTTATCTCAGGGGTTAGATGATACAGCAACGCTCACATTCTTAGCTATTTCAGTAATGGTAACTTGCACCAATTAAATGATATTAATTATTTTACATCCACACCTATGTATTCTTATGAGAAATACAGGACAACTAAATGAGATAAAGCACACACCTTTGCGAAACATGATATATATTTATTATAAGGTACTTTCATCCAAGGCAACAATGACAATAGTAACATTGCATACGTATCGAAATATCCGCTTTAACAATGTATCCGAAACATAACAGTAGTTTTTTATATACCAGTTTGTCTGTATCGTTGATGCGGACATTTTATTATGCCAACGATGTAACTGTGTGAATGTTGACTGGGATGTATAAATAAACATACAGTCTTTTACATATACGCATACCTCAATTGTACAGATGTACTCACAAGAGTATAGAAGTATAGCAAATAGTAAAATTAAGTAAACATGAACAAACAAAAACTTGTATCCGATACGAGTACTTTGATAACAAATAAAACATGAAACAAAATAATCATACAATGATTGTACCTCAATGAGGAAAATCGTTATCTTTCATCTACTCCGGACTTGAGTATAGAAGTACAACATACAGTAAACTTGAGTAAATCTAAACAAACAAAAACTTGTATCGAATACGAGTGGTTTGACAACGAATGAAACATAAAACAAACTAATTATACAGTGGATATACCTCAATGAGGAAAATCGTTAGCTTTCTCTTGGGACTTGAAAAAAAATCACAATCCTGGCAGAGTGAGTTAGAAAAAGTATTGACACATTATTTCGAAAGAGAACACAGATACTATTGAAGGCGTCTTTTAGGTACGTAGGAGTATCGCGATCGAGCGAGTTTCAACCAATCTTTAACTGCAGCTGCAATATTCGCTTCCTTGATATCGCTTACTAATTCCTTACCATGGAAAGTAGCTTTAACAGCATCTGAAAAAAGGCAAAGTCACCAAAATGTGACATGAAAACTTTAACTGCAATAAATTTCAACAATACATAAATAAATATTATTAATGTATATCATTTACACTGTACGTACACTTGGTTTGTATATCAATGAAAGTTTTTGTTCTATATTTATTTGAGAGTACCCTATAAGTAAAGTCGAAATTTTTATGGAAATCAAATTATTTTTGAATTACTGTAAATAACTTGCATGACCAGTGTCTTTTGGAAAGCAATTTTATCTCTACCAGCCCAATTGAACTGCATGGCTAATTCGTTTGTTAGTAATGACTTGAGAACAGCCAATACGCATTGACGGCCACTTGTGCCTCCAATAGAGGATAGTTTTTGTGTCTACAAAGAAATTCAGTAGTTACCCATCTCAATCAAAAAGTATCTCGATATTCTGATATGACTTTTTATATGCTGAGACAAATTGCACATCAGATGTATTCCAGATTCTGGAATAATGAGCTCACTCAGACTAAATATTTGAAATAATATCCCCATTCATACTAAATTTTCATAACCGTGCATTCCATAAGCACTACTCACCAGGTATATTCGATGCTCATTCGATTTGAGAAGTTCTTCGAGGTTCGCAAATTCTTCCATTGTTTCAATTGGAAGCGTTGGAAATACCTCTGGCCTTTGTACGCTGTCCACGTTAGTTGCTTGCTGTCTCGATATGATTTTCCTCAGCATGAGTTGATTCTGGTCTACACAAGATTTTATACGTTCCAAATATTGTAGAGCTTTCTCGTCAATGGGCCTCAGTGGATTTCGGGATGCAACTACAGTTGCAGCTTCAGCTACCAAATTCGAGGTTGAGGCTAAAGTTTGTGACGTTGATAGGTCATATTCAGTTACCGACCTTGTCAAACTGTGGGCTGAAGGGCGAGCTGTCTCATTTACAGAAACGATAACAGGTTATGCATTGGATATGTTGAAATTCTGTCGTGGGTTCGAAGTGGGATGGTGTGTTGGTGGAGAATTTTCATCAACTGATGATGTATCATCTGCAGTATCTGAAGACGTCTCACGTTGACGCTTTACCTTCTTTTTTTTGCTCTTCTTGGATTTCTTTGTATGTTTACGCTTTTTGGATATATTTTCACGTACGACAGCTTCATCATTGCCCTCTTCATCTTCATCATTGCTCTGCGACTCTCTTTCATAACAATGCCCTGTGGATTTCTTACTAATGGTGTAAACTGTGCCATCTTCCTCGGATGTACCGTGTTCTATGATGTGCGTCATCGTCTTTTGTAGTGCGTCGAAGCTTTCTGTTCAGGAAATATCAGTTATGAAATACATTGGTATATATATTATTAATTAAGAAATCTCATCTTAACAACACACCGCAGTGAAGAACAGTAACACCAAATGTGATACAAAAGACATGATACGAAATCGATAATTGATGGTCAATTAGAGATGAGCACGACACAAAATTGAAATGAATATCATGTTGCTCGTTTTATGTGCCTTATAAATCATGCAACATATTGAACAAAATTAATTTAACAGCCTGAGACATGTAATTGTGTTTCATATATTCATTTTGAAAACAAATATCATGCAATTTTTGATGAATGACTCACTATATACATATATATACACGAACATAAATTATGTACTTATCAGTATTATATTAATATCACTTTGAATATGAATGAATGAATAATATCAAATCAAAGAAGTAAGGAATATGGCATCAAGGATCAGTACTAGTGAATAAGTGCAAGCAATCACCTCCAATATGCAGAACGTTGTGAACAGGATACTCGGGCCATGTTTTTGCCTTTGATTTGACTAATTTTAGGAAATGCTCCTCATTCTTCGTGCGTGGCCAGTAGCAGATGGTATTATTATCCACCAGCCACAAAACTGGCACTAATGCACATTCTCGCTTCTCGCCAACCACGAATTCAACAATGGCATACATCGTTTTACTGCCCTGAATACAAGTGTTGAAAGTATAAAATTTTATGTTTGGTGTTATAATCAGCTATGATTTGTAAGTGATGAGATCCACGACCTTTCATATTAACTGATTGTTAAATTTGATTAATGTATTAGAAATGATGAATTTTTGTAGAACACGGGCTAAATCAGAAAAAGCTAACTTTTGGATTATCATTGCTTATATTCTTTCGTGTAATATCGGGATAACAGTAAAGCCATCTTTAAATGGGAAACAAATGCATTTGTGGGATATCTCACTTACAGAAAAAGACTTTGCACGATTAAAGCTTCTGACAAAAAAAATTCCCAGTTTCGACGATTGTTCAGTCAACACCCAAATTGCCCGGGCGAAGCGAAGTTCGGCTTACTCGCAGCAAGAAGGCAGCACTAAGCAGAGCATAGATCACCCGCCAATCGATAGCCAATCAATGAATTTTTAGTTCAAATTCATTGTCTCTTGCGCATTTCGCTATTCTCTGACGTCATTCGCTATGAATTTTCTTATTGGCTCTTAGCTTTGGGACATGTTTAGTCTTCCTCACGGGGAAGAAGACGAGATTTCTAACGGTTTCCGCCATTATTGTACTTACGGCTACCTCTAGTTCACCTCGTGTTCTTTTCTTGTCGCTAATTCTACTAATTATTTGGCTATTGATAACAATAATTAATGTGTGAGAATTCGCTTTAAAGCAGTTATTGAACTAATTGTGAATTTGGGTGCATTCGCTACCACGTGTTGCTCTTGGCATTGTATATATCGGGTAATTCGCTAACTGTATATAGTGTGTCCAATAAATCAAATTATAATTTTTTTTTGCTAAATTTAGTGCGCGCAGTTTTTTATTGTGACGACCTGTACCAAACCAGATCCCGAGTCTCCTCTACTGTTACTCGCTAAAACAACGATTTTATAGGTTTTTTGTAAAAATCCCGCTTATATTTGAAAGGAGTACCCACTATTCTGTAGTCTCCATGAATATTAACAATCGATTTTACGACGAGTATTTCTTTACCACAGACCACTATATTATCCGGCTGTTTTATTGATATTTTGAATCTGCTAGTTTGCAATGACTGACATTCCTGCGAGTTGATTGAAGATTTGAATTTGGCAACATATTTTTTTGGGGATCTAGTCTTACGTACGCAATTCAGTTCTGCGAGTCGATTACCTAATTGCTGCAGTGGAGACCGTTTTGACCGAATAAGACGCTTCAAATGGCCTAAATAATTTTCATATACAAAGCAACTGTATTCCTCTAGTGGGCCAAACCGTTTAACATCATCTATTACGTGCAGCAGAGAATGAACATTGTATACGACAAAGTGAGGTCCGTATAACTTAGCACCCTGAGCGACAAATTTTTTCAGTAACGCTTTCGCGATTTTACCGAACTTTGAAAACAACTTTGCATTTGACAGTATGTATACAGCGACAGACAACGACAGAAAATGCTTATACTTTTTTGAGCTTAGCACGTCTCGCACAAAAACCGGTCCGGAATATAACACGAAAAAGCGAAATTCTGTTGCTTTCCATCTTTTCAATTTTTTCAATTCTCGGCGCTTCCGAGGAAACTCCGCAGGAACATATCGAGCCAACTTTTTTATCAAACGTTCAAGAATCGATATAACTTGCTTGGATAATTTACTATCACGTGAACCCTCGACCCAATATTTGAGAATCAGTCTTTTTACAACTCCCAAATAGAATAAGTGCATGGGATCTAAAACAAATTGCGTCACTAGCCCTAGGTATAAACGTAAGAGAGGTGAGCGTCCTTTTATATGACGATTGTGTTTACGCGGCGAAAAAAAGTGACGATCTTTTCGCCTCCGAAATTTCTTACCAACAGGATAACAGAGCTTATTGCCAATACGAATATCACATATCTTACATCTCTCACAAGCAGTCTTACCGGAATGACCTAAGCACATTTTCAACATAGATCTTGCAGGAGCATCGCACGCAAAAAGACGAACTTGCAAGACGTATTTTTTACCATTAAATTCAAATCCATTTTCGGTTAAATGTAATGTCTCCTGAATAAAATTTTCCAAATACAAAGATAACGGCATAGGTTTACCCATCCCATAAAAAACGGCAATTACAAACGGACTATCGTCGATCAAATTGACACTACGTCCCAAAATCGGCCAGAAAGACGTTCCGCTACCTTTGAAAACAGGAATACCATCGATATTAAAATCGACTTGCAATACATTTACAGGCTGTATTTCATTTTTAAGACCTCCTTCAAGTTTGCTCTTCAAACCATTCTCTAATCCAAAATAACACATTTCACCGTTTTCAAGATGTAACGTACTGGTGCAAGCTGGTGTTTGAAGGAGAGTTCTCGCAGTTATTGGTAAAACAGAGTGCATTGGTCTTAATAACACAAGCAATTGATCTGTTGCGGTATGCGTAATGTTATTCATACATGCCCAGGTTCGTAAATTTTGAACAAAATCGCATTCATTATTACAACGTGATTCGTCACTTTCACAGCTCGAAACATTTTCAGAACTAAGTAATGATAATCCAACGCTTTCATTGTCACTAAAATAGCTATCTGACTCTACACTACTGTGATCATGATCCACGGTTTTTCTATTGTCGTTATTTTCAACAACGCGAACAACATTATAATCATTACAAATAGCTGCACCTTCAGCTTCCTCGGTATACATAGCATTCCTATCCAAAAGGGTTTCATGAGATTCCGATGTTAAAATGTGTTTTTTCGCGATGTCATTGTTCGTGAGATCAAGAAACGCTCTATTTATATTTTCGGCTTTTTTCCGACGCAACTGTCTTTTGCTTAAGATTTTCAAATCAAGAGGCATATTATTATATAATGATCTGTACTTACATACACCAAACTAAATTTTTACTTTAAAATGCACCAGTCAGTCTCGTATTACATCCACTTATATTTGTGCGCCCCTGTGAACAATAGAAAGAAAAGAACGTTAATAATCAGCCTTCAGAAAATTCACCATACTTTTAGGCTGACAATGAACTCATTGTACAATCACATATATCTACAATCTACATATAATATCCCAATAATTCAACCAAAGTTCTATATATATATTCAATAACCGGTTACACAATGGTGGTAAAGTCGTGTGAATAAATTAAATTCAATTTTACATCGAAAAGATGTTTGCACAATAACGAATTCAACGGCATTAAAACGTTTATGAAACCCTCAACAGTGTTTATTTATCCGGTAATTAATCCTCCGTCTGTACACTGGGTCTTTGAGGAAACTGTAGAAATTATGATCCTAAATTTCTCATGCATTTTTGGGAATATTACAATTTTGATGAACAAAAATTTTCAATCCCGACAACTTTTAGATAATGTATAGTAGACATACTTTGAGAGGTAACCCCAAATTTGTTCTGATTTTGCAAAATCCTGAAACATATGGAAAATCTGGCTGTTCCATAAAAGACCCCGTGCACAGACGGAAAGTGGGAAAAATAAGTTAATCGTAGGGTTAATTGCGTAATCCCGATAAAGATAAACCTCCCTAATCAGGGCAATTTCATTCTTTTGGTATGTCAATTTTTTTCAAGAAAACTTTCGAACATCTGAATATGAAAATTATTTGACATTTCACTAGAGATGTGAAACACTATCTCTGAAATTTTTTGGGAGAATTTCAAGAAACGTAAAGCACTGAAAAAGTTTGAGGTCAGCGAATCGAACTTGAAAGCATTACAGTATTGTAAAAAAAAAAAAAAAAAGCGGCTACCACACCATATCACGTTCATTGCTGAGTATTTACGTATAATATACGCAAATTTGATTAATGTAGAACCCAATAAACACACGTACGTTGAATAGACGATTAAGAAACGTGACCGCTGTGGAACTGAAGTGGATGTCGATAAATTATTCGTGTCCCACACATCACTTAAATGAACGTATCTGTATATACGTAGAAAACACGTGAATATATGCCGGTGAATTCCGCATTGGACGCGGAATAGGCGTATAATTCACGGGAATTGTACGAATTTCATGAACTACAAGAATCCCGTATAACAGGCGGATATCGTACCTGAAAATACATAGTATTTAACACCTGTATTCTAGGTAGAATAATCTTTATGTGCCATTTCAACGTTCTCTCAACGTGTCTTGACAGGTCTATTATATATCATTTCAACCACTGTGTGTTTATTGGGAAAAGATGCAGCCACTAAATGATCGTTCATTCGTACATGATACGTATGTGTTAGCGATCTATTTCACTGAATAACCTTATAAAAGAAAAACGATGCCTGCACAAGTAAGAGTGAAGCTAACAATAAATATCTGCGGCTTCTATTTGCAATCAGTATATATTCCATACCATACACATGCTTCTTATAGCATTATCTACAAGCAATTCTATTGTGCCTACATCCTTTCGGCGACGTTCAAAAGCAAGTACGACGCAATCACAAAGTATTTGTTTCTTCTTTTTATTGTCAGGTTATTTACGCCTGTATTGTCATTTTCGTCTGTATTGAATCATTGTGATAAATTTTTCCAAATAGAAAATACATTTGTACTTACCAGCTTATGAAGGCTCACATAAACACGGACGTGCACTGACCTCGGAAGTTGGTCAAATTAGACTGATTCACTGGTCGCGTGAGCTGAGAGCCTGCGCGAACGGTGGTGGGGGGGCATTCTGGCACGTCGTCCTCGGCTCTCAGCGTGCAGGAACCGCACGAGTTACAACACGCTGACCTAGCGAGCCAATCAGAGGCAGAAGAAGAGGCGCAGTATTTCACGCTATGACATTCTCGATTCTTCGCGACCGCTTGTCGTTTGACACATGCGCTCATTATACGTATATGTAACATCCATGGTACACGAGCTTCATCTACGGCCACTCGCTTTCCTAGCATGGGTTATTCCAATATATACATTATGGTATAGGAAAACGTATGTTTTACAATTAATAAAGACGCCGCGAAGGGATGCACTTATATGCTCAACTACGTAATTTCTTGGTGACCTTTGTAAAAAAATCTGTTCATCGATTTTTCAACTTTTTTTCCTATGTTGGGGAATTAACAATAACACAAGGAAAAGAATTTGGGAAAATGGAGGTAACATATTGTTCTACTTTACAATATTACCTAGAATAAAATTATCACTTCTAGTGTTATGTCACCTGAATTTTTTCATATTTTTGATGATACTTACTAGTTTATCGAATGAAAAAAAAGATTGGAAATCGAATGACCAGTTGTTTACAAAATTTAAGGTAATCAGAAAAACGTGCTGAGGAGGATAACAAAACGTTGAATTTTAGTCACTGCTAACATGAGAAAAACTTGAATATAATGATTATATACTTCTCGCAAAAATTAAGGGAACAACAAAATTTTCGCAATTTTTTGGTGATTTTCAACAGGCTGTATTTCAGTGAAAAATGGTCGTGCAAGAAATAAAAAAACAAAGCTTTTGAAGCTTGAAGACTCTAGTTTTTGAATTTTTTGGTTAAAAATTTTTCGAAGCACTATTAGCCATGCAATCTTTGGATAAAACACGAAGAAAAAATTTTCAAAATTTTTTACATTTTTTCTTTCGCTCTACGGGCATGGAAAAATTTTTCCGAGCTAAACCAATGCATAGGTCGCATAGCCTGTTTATTCAGCTTCAAGATGCTTTTTTTTGAACCTCGATACGACCATTTGTCTTCGAGATATCGAATTTTGAATGCCAAAGGATCCTTTTTCACTCAACTGCCGATATCTCTGGAACTACTGGTCGCACAGCGAGCCGAAGGGCAGTTTCTTTTTCTGCAGAAAATTTCCTACAAAAATCTGTCAAGGTTGATGTCAAAAAAAATTTTTTTCCATCTGTAGCGTTAACGTGAAAAAAGAGCAAAAAAATGCCATTTTGCCTTTTTTTGGATAATTGACTGTATCTTCGTCAGTATTGGGGGGAAAGCTTAGGTTAGAAGAAAATTTTACAGCCTAATGTACCCCAAAGGTCCCCTTGAATCGGTAGATCGATCGGTTCAGCGGTTTTCCTGGACCGATTGATTGAAATTTTGACAAAATTAAGAGAACAAGGTTCCATAAGAAACAAAAACCTTGTTCCCTTGATTTTTTTAAAATTTCAATCAATCGGTCCAGGAAAACCGCTGAACCGATCGATCTACCGATTCAGGGGGACCTTTGGGGTACATTAGGCTGTAAAATTTTCTTCTAACCTAAGCTTTCCCCCCAATACTGACGAAGATACAGTCAATTATCCAAAAAAAGGCAAAATGGCATTTTTTTGCTCTTTTTTCACGTTAACGCTACAGATGGAAAAAATTTTTTTTTGACATCAACCTTGACAGATTTTTGTAGGAAATTTTCTGCAGAAAAAGAAACTGCCCTTCGGCTCGCTGTGCGACCAGTAGTTCCAGAGATATCGGCAGTTGAGTGAAAAAGGATCCTTTGGCATTCAAAATTCGATATCTCGAAGACAAATGGTCGTATCGAGGTTCAAAAAAAAGCATCTTGAAGCTGAATAAACAGGCTATGCGACTTATGCATTGGTTTAGCTCGGAAAAATTTTTCCATGCCCGTAGAGCGAAAGAAAAAATGTGAAAAATTTTGAAAATTTTTTCTTCGTGCTTTATCCAAAGATTGCATGGCTAATAGTGCTTCGAAAAATTTTTAACCAAAAAATTCAAAAACTAGAGTCTTCAAGCTTCAAAAGCTATGTTTTTTTATTTCTTGCACGACCATTTTTCACTGAAATACAGCCTGTTGAAAATCACCAAAAAATTGCGAAAATTTTGTTGTTCCCTTAATTTTTGCGAGAAGTATATAATCATTATATTCAAGTTTTTCTCATGTTAGCAGTGACTAAAATTCAACGTTTTGTTATCCTCCTCAGCACGTTTTTCTGATTACCTTAAATTTTGTAAACAACTGGTCATTCGATTTCCAATCTTTTTTTTCATTCGATAAACTAGTAAGTATCATCAAAAATATGAAAAAATTCAGGTGACATAACACTAGAAGTGATAATTTTATTCTAGGTAATATTGTAAAGTAGAACAATATGTTACCTCCATTTTCCCAAATTCTTTTCCTTGTGTTATTGTTAATTCCCCAACATAGGAAAAAAAGTTGAAAAATCGATGAACAGATTTTTTTACAAAGGTCACCAAGAAATTACGTAGTTGAGCATATAAGTGCATCCCTTCGCGGCGTCTTTATTAATTGTAAAACATACGTTTTCCTATACCATAATGTATATATTGGAATAACCCATGCTAGGAAAGCGAGTGGCCGTAGATGAAGCTCGTGTACCATGGATGTTACATATACGTATAATGAGCGCATGTGTCAAACGACAAGCGGTCGCGAAGAATCGAGAATGTCATAGCGTGAAATACTGCGCCTCTTCTTCTGCCTCTGATTGGCTCGCTAGGTCAGCGTGTTGTAACTCGTGCGGTTCCTGCACGCTGAGAGCCGAGGACGACGTGCCAGAATGCCCCCCCACCACCGTTCGCGCAGGCTCTCAGCTCACGCGACCAGTGAATCAGTCTAATTTGACCAACTTCCGAGGTCAGTGCACGTCCGTGTTTATGTGAGCCTTCATAAGCTGGTAAGTACAAATGTATTTTCTATTTGGAAAAATTTATCACAATGATTCAATACAGACGAAAATGACAATACAGGCGTAAATAACCTGACAATAAAAAGAAGAAACAAATACTTTGTGATTGCGTCGTACTTGCTTTTGAACGTCGCCGAAAGGATGTAGGCACAATAGAATTGCTTGTAGATAATGCTATAAGAAGCATGTGTATGGTATGGAATATATACTGATTGCAAATAGAAGCCGCAGATATTTATTGTTAGCTTCACTCTTACTTGTGCAGGCATCGTTTTTCTTTTATAAGGTTATTCAGTGAAATAGATCGCTAACACATACGTATCATGTACGAATGAACGATCATTTAGTGGCTGCATCTTTTCCCAATAAACACACAGTGGTTGAAATGATATATAATAGACCTGTCAAGACACGTTGAGAGAACGTTGAAATGGCACATAAAGATTATTCTACCTAGAATACAGGTGTTAAATACTATGTATTTTCAGGTACGATATCCGCCTGTTATACGGGATTCTTGTAGTTCATGAAATTCGTACAATTCCCGTGAATTATACGCCTATTCCGCGTCCAATGCGGAATTCACCGGCATATATTCACGTGTTTTCTACGTATATACAGATACGTTCATTTAAGTGATGTGTGGGACACGAATAATTTATCGACATCCACTTCAGTTCCACAGCGGTCACGTTTCTTAATCGTCTATTCAACGTACGTGTGTTTATTGGGTTCTACATTAATCAAATTTGCGTATATTATACGTAAATACTCAGCAATGAACGTGATATGGTGTGGTAGCCGCTTTTTTTTTTTTTTTTTACAATACTGTAATGCTTTCAAGTTCGATTCGCTGACCTCAAACTTTTTCAGTGCTTTACGTTTCTTGAAATTCTCCCAAAAAATTTCAGAGATAGTGTTTCACATCTCTAGTGAAATGTCAAATAATTTTCATATTCAGATGTTCGAAAGTTTTCTTGAAAAAAATTGACATACCAAAAGAATGAAATTGCCCTGATTAGGGAGGTTTATCTTTATCGGGATTACGCAATTAACCCTACGATTAACTTATTTTTCCCACTTTCCGTCTGTGCACGGGGTCTTTTATGGAACAGCCAGATTTTCCATATGTTTCAGGATTTTGCAAAATCAGAACAAATTTGGGGTTACCTCTCAAAGTATGTCTACTATACATTATCTAAAAGTTGTCGGGATTGAAAATTTTTGTTCATCAAAATTGTAATATTCCCAAAAATGCATGAGAAATTTAGGATCATAATTTCTACAGTTTCCTCAAAGACCCAGTGTACAGACGGAGGATTAATTACCGGATAAATAAACACTGTTGAGGGTTTCATAAACGTTTTAATGCCGTTGAATTCGTTATTGTGCAAACATCTTTTCGATGTAAAATTGAATTTAATTTATTCACACGACTTTACCACCATTGTGTAACCGGTTATTGAATATATATATAGAACTTTGGTTGAATTATTGGGATATTATATGTAGATTGTAGATATATGTGATTGTACAATGAGTTCATTGTCAGCCTAAAAGTATGGTGAATTTTCTGAAGGCTGATTATTAACGTTCTTTTCTTTCTATTGTTCACAGGGGCGCACAAATATAAGTGGATGTAATACGAGACTGACTGGTGCATTTTAAAGTAAAAATTTAGTTTGGTGTATGTAAGTACAGATCATTATATAATAATATGCCTCTTGATTTGAAAATCTTAAGCAAAAGACAGTTGCGTCGGAAAAAAGCCGAAAATATAAATAGAGCGTTTCTTGATCTCACGAACAATGACATCGCGAAAAAACACATTTTAACATCGGAATCTCATGAAACCCTTTTGGATAGGAATGCTATGTATACCGAGGAAGCTGAAGGTGCAGCTATTTGTAATGATTATAATGTTGTTCGCGTTGTTGAAAATAACGACAATAGAAAAACCGTGGATCATGATCACAGTAGTGTAGAGTCAGATAGCTATTTTAGTGACAATGAAAGCGTTGGATTATCATTACTTAGTTCTGAAAATGTTTCGAGCTGTGAAAGTGACGAATCACGTTGTAATAATGAATGCGATTTTGTTCAAAATTTACGAACCTGGGCATGTATGAATAACATTACGCATACCGCAACAGATCAATTGCTTGTGTTATTAAGACCAATGCACTCTGTTTTACCAATAACTGCGAGAACTCTCCTTCAAACACCAGCTTGCACCAGTACGTTACATCTTGAAAACGGTGAAATGTGTTATTTTGGATTAGAGAATGGTTTGAAGAGCAAACTTGAAGGAGGTCTTAAAAATGAAATACAGCCTGTAAATGTATTGCAAGTCGATTTTAATATCGATGGTATTCCTGTTTTCAAAGGTAGCGGAACGTCTTTCTGGCCGATTTTGGGACGTAGTGTCAATTTGATCGACGATAGTCCGTTTGTAATTGCCGTTTTTTATGGGATGGGTAAACCTATGCCGTTATCTTTGTATTTGGAAAATTTTATTCAGGAGACATTACATTTAACCGAAAATGGATTTGAATTTAATGGTAAAAAATACGTCTTGCAAGTTCGTCTTTTTGCGTGCGATGCTCCTGCAAGATCTATGTTGAAAATGTGCTTAGGTCATTCCGGTAAGACTGCTTGTGAGAGATGTAAGATATGTGATATTCGTATTGGCAATAAGCTCTGTTATCCTGTTGGTAAGAAATTTCGGAGGCGAAAAGATCGTCACTTTTTTTCGCCGCGTAAACACAATCGTCATATAAAAGGACGCTCACCTCTCTTACGTTTATACCTAGGGCTAGTGACGCAATTTGTTTTAGATCCCATGCACTTATTCTATTTGGGAGTTGTAAAAAGACTGATTCTCAAATATTGGGTCGAGGGTTCACGTGATAGTAAATTATCCAAGCAAGTTATATCGATTCTTGAACGTTTGATAAAAAAGTTGGCTCGATATGTTCCTGCGGAGTTTCCTCGGAAGCGCCGAGAATTGAAAAAATTGAAAAGATGGAAAGCAACAGAATTTCGCTTTTTCGTGTTATATTCCGGACCGGTTTTTGTGCGAGACGTGCTAAGCTCAAAAAAGTATAAGCATTTTCTGTCGTTGTCTGTCGCTGTATACATACTGTCAAATGCAAAGTTGTTTTCAAAGTTCGGTAAAATCGCGAAAGCGTTACTGAAAAAATTTGTCGCTCAGGGTGCTAAGTTATACGGACCTCACTTTGTCGTATACAATGTTCATTCTCTGCTGCACGTAATAGATGATGTTAAACGGTTTGGCCCACTAGAGGAATACAGTTGCTTTGTATATGAAAATTATTTAGGCCATTTGAAGCGTCTTATTCGGTCAAAACGGTCTCCACTGCAGCAATTAGGTAATCGACTCGCAGAACTGAATTGCGTACGTAAGACTAGATCCCCAAAAAAATATGTTGCCAAATTCAAATCTTCAATCAACTCGCAGGAATGTCAGTCATTGCAAACTAGCAGATTCAAAATATCAATAAAACAGCCGGATAATATAGTGGTCTGTGGTAAAGAAATACTCGTCGTAAAATCGATTGTTAATATTCATGGAGACTACAGAATAGTGGGTACTCCTTTCAAATATAAGCGGGATTTTTACAAAAAACCTATAAAATCGTTGTTTTAGCGAGTAACAGTAGAGGAGACTCGGGATCTGGTTTGGTACAGGTCGTCACAATAAAAAACTGCGCGCACTAAATTTAGCAAAAAAAAATTATAATTTGATTTATTGGACACACTATATACAGTTAGCGAATTACCCGATATATACAATGCCAAGAGCAACACGTGGTAGCGAATGCACCCAAATTCACAATTAGTTCAATAACTGCTTTAAAGCGAATTCTCACACATTAATTATTGTTATCAATAGCCAAATAATTAGTAGAATTAGCGACAAGAAAAGAACACGAGGTGAACTAGAGGTAGCCGTAAGTACAATAATGGCGGAAACCGTTAGAAATCTCGTCTTCTTCCCCGTGAGGAAGACTAAACATGTCCCAAAGCTAAGAGCCAATAAGAAAATTCATAGCGAATGACGTCAGAGAATAGCGAAATGCGCAAGAGACAATGAATTTGAACTAAAAATTCATTGATTGGCTATCGATTGGCGGGTGATCTATGCTCTGCTTAGTGCTGCCTTCTTGCTGCGAGTAAGCCGAACTTCGCTTCGCCCGGGCAATTTGGGTGTTGACTGAACAATCGTCGAAACTGGGAATTTTTTTTGTCAGAAGCTTTAATCGTGCAAAGTCTTTTTCTGTAAGTGAGATATCCCACAAATGCATTTGTTTCCCATTTAAAGATGGCTTTACTGTTATCCCGATATTACACGAAAGAATATAAGCAATGATAATCCAAAAGTTAGCTTTTTCTGATTTAGCCCGTGTTCTACAAAAATTCATCATTTCTAATACATTAATCAAATTTAACAATCAGTTAATATGAAAGGTCGTGGATCTCATCACTTACAAATCATAGCTGATTATAACACCAAACATAAAATTTTATACTTTCAACACTTGTATTCAGGGCAGTAAAACGATGTATGCCATTGTTGAATTCGTGGTTGGCGAGAAGCGAGAATGTGCATTAGTGCCAGTTTTGTGGCTGGTGGATAATAATACCATCTGCTACTGGCCACGCACGAAGAATGAGGAGCATTTCCTAAAATTAGTCAAATCAAAGGCAAAAACATGGCCCGAGTATCCTGTTCACAACGTTCTGCATATTGGAGGTGATTGCTTGCACTTATTCACTAGTACTGATCCTTGATGCCATATTCCTTACTTCTTTGATTTGATATTATTCATTCATTCATATTCAAAGTGATATTAATATAATACTGATAAGTACATAATTTATGTTCGTGTATATATATGTATATAGTGAGTCATTCATCAAAAATTGCATGATATTTGTTTTCAAAATGAATATATGAAACACAATTACATGTCTCAGGCTGTTAAATTAATTTTGTTCAATATGTTGCATGATTTATAAGGCACATAAAACGAGCAACATGATATTCATTTCAATTTTGTGTCGTGCTCATCTCTAATTGACCATCAATTATCGATTTCGTATCATGTCTTTTGTATCACATTTGGTGTTACTGTTCTTCACTGCGGTGTGTTGTTAAGATGAGATTTCTTAATTAATAATATATATACCAATGTATTTCATAACTGATATTTCCTGAACAGAAAGCTTCGACGCACTACAAAAGACGATGACGCACATCATAGAACACGGTACATCCGAGGAAGATGGCACAGTTTACACCATTAGTAAGAAATCCACAGGGCATTGTTATGAAAGAGAGTCGCAGAGCAATGATGAAGATGAAGAGGGCAATGATGAAGCTGTCGTACGTGAAAATATATCCAAAAAGCGTAAACATACAAAGAAATCCAAGAAGAGCAAAAAAAAGAAGGTAAAGCGTCAACGTGAGACGTCTTCAGATACTGCAGATGATACATCATCAGTTGATGAAAATTCTCCACCAACACACCATCCCACTTCGAACCCACGACAGAATTTCAACATATCCAATGCATAACCTGTTATCGTTTCTGTAAATGAGACAGCTCGCCCTTCAGCCCACAGTTTGACAAGGTCGGTAACTGAATATGACCTATCAACGTCACAAACTTTAGCCTCAACCTCGAATTTGGTAGCTGAAGCTGCAACTGTAGTTGCATCCCGAAATCCACTGAGGCCCATTGACGAGAAAGCTCTACAATATTTGGAACGTATAAAATCTTGTGTAGACCAGAATCAACTCATGCTGAGGAAAATCATATCGAGACAGCAAGCAACTAACGTGGACAGCGTACAAAGGCCAGAGGTATTTCCAACGCTTCCAATTGAAACAATGGAAGAATTTGCGAACCTCGAAGAACTTCTCAAATCGAATGAGCATCGAATATACCTGGTGAGTAGTGCTTATGGAATGCACGGTTATGAAAATTTAGTATGAATGGGGATATTATTTCAAATATTTAGTCTGAGTGAGCTCATTATTCCAGAATCTGGAATACATCTGATGTGCAATTTGTCTCAGCATATAAAAAGTCATATCAGAATATCGAGATACTTTTTGATTGAGATGGGTAACTACTGAATTTCTTTGTAGACACAAAAACTATCCTCTATTGGAGGCACAAGTGGCCGTCAATGCGTATTGGCTGTTCTCAAGTCATTACTAACAAACGAATTAGCCATGCAGTTCAATTGGGCTGGTAGAGATAAAATTGCTTTCCAAAAGACACTGGTCATGCAAGTTATTTACAGTAATTCAAAAATAATTTGATTTCCATAAAAATTTCGACTTTACTTATAGGGTACTCTCAAATAAATATAGAACAAAAACTTTCATTGATATACAAACCAAGTGTACGTACAGTGTAAATGATATACATTAATAATATTTATTTATGTATTGTTGAAATTTATTGCAGTTAAAGTTTTCATGTCACATTTTGGTGACTTTGCCTTTTTTCAGATGCTGTTAAAGCTACTTTCCATGGTAAGGAATTAGTAAGCGATATCAAGGAAGCGAATATTGCAGCTGCAGTTAAAGATTGGTTGAAACTCGCTCGATCGCGATACTCCTACGTACCTAAAAGACGCCTTCAATAGTATCTGTGTTCTCTTTCGAAATAATGTGTCAATACTTTTTCTAACTCACTCTGCCAGGATTGTGATTTTTTTTCAAGTCCCAAGAGAAAGCTAACGATTTTCCTCATTGAGGTATATCCACTGTATAATTAGTTTGTTTTATGTTTCATTCGTTGTCAAACCACTCGTATTCGATACAAGTTTTTGTTTGTTTAGATTTACTCAAGTTTACTGTATGTTGTACTTCTATACTCAAGTCCGGAGTAGATGAAAGATAACGATTTTCCTCATTGAGGTACAATCATTGTATGATTATTTTGTTTCATGTTTTATTTGTTATCAAAGTACTCGTATCGGATACAAGTTTTTGTTTGTTCATGTTTACTTAATTTTACTATTTGCTATACTTCTATACTCTTGTGAGTACATCTGTACAATTGAGGTATGCGTATATGTAAAAGACTGTATGTTTATTTATACATCCCAGTCAACATTCACACAGTTACATCGTTGGCATAATAAAATGTCCGCATCAACGATACAGACAAACTGGTATATAAAAAACTACTGTTATGTTTCGGATACATTGTTAAAGCGGATATTTCGATACGTATGCAATGTTACTATTGTCATTGTTGCCTTGGATGAAAGTACCTTATAATAAATATATATCATGTTTCGCAAAGGTGTGTGCTTTATCTCATTTAGTTGTCCTGTATTTCTCATAAGAATACATAGGTGTGGATGTAAAATAATTAATATCATTTAATTGGTGCAAGTTACCATTACTGAAATAGCTAAGAATGTGAGCGTTGCTGTATCATCTAACCCCTGAGATAAGTCCATATTGACCATACAAGAAGCTTTTAACAGCTTGTGTATTAATATAGTACATGAAAAATTATACCGAAAACATATTCTCAAGTTGGTTGTTACACGTTTATCGGAACCGCGTGATATTCGATTAAGTGTATTCAATTAAACGTATAATAATTGTTTAAGGATATCGTTTTTACGTTAAATCAACACACATTAAGTACGTGTATTATTATAAAAAAATTTTTCCGATGAACACGCTTATTAAACGTGTTTGAACCACAAAAAATGGTGGCTATAACAGGTATATATTAAACGTCTACGTTAACATTTAAATTGCGTTCTTTCATACTGGTTTCATTACGTTTCCGAAAACCGTAATTTCGACGTTTACTTCAACCGTGGAATATCCGGATCATAATCACTAACAGAAAACGTTGATGAGCGCAGTCGAAAAAACCTATATCAGGGCGGACATTTTTCACAAGAAAAAACGTATGTGCTGAACGATTATTCAACTATATACAACGTTATTTTTCGACGAATTTCTTACGATTTATTTACCAGCAATGTTTATTGGGTATATATATATAGATATATATATATATATATATATATTGTAACGTGGCATTTTTGATGCCCATTACAAGGGGCTCCCGGAACCCTGGGCGGAACCAAAAATTTAGGAATTTCCGAAATTGAGTCGCGAAGTTTTTGGAAAAGAGCGCCAGGACTAGAGTCACGCATCCGAAACTACGAGAGGGGACATTTTAGCGACCAGCGTGAGACATTTCAGTTTTTTTTGTTTTTTTTATTTTTCGAGCTACAACGGCATCAGGCAAGAAGTCGACACCGAATTCGAGGAAAGTGCGAAGTGGCGGACTAGCGACAATTGCGAAGGAAGGATGTCGAGGCTGCGGAGGGGGAGCCGACGCAGATCCCCGCATCGCGTGAATCCAAGGTGGACGCGATTCCCGCTGGCGGCCGGCGCGCCGCAGCCTCTCCCCTTCACCCCGCCAACAATTGACCAGCGAACTTGCGACGGACCGACTAGCGACGAGGGAGCACCACGCTCACCGCCAAGACGTCATGGAGCTGCGCGGAGGAGGAGATTGCGAGCTAGCTTTAAGTTCTGCGCAGCGATGCTATCGAAGGTGCGCGTCGAGTTGCGCGATCGACGAAATCGATGACGGATCGATTCTTGCGTATTCTTGGGGGTATGACGTCACGTGTGGGATGGCGTATCGAGATCCGTGTTGCGGCAGGTGGTAGGTTTTTGAAACCACTCTAGTTCTGGCGGTCGTGATTAGTAGTCGCGTGTTGGGGGAGTTTCGCGAAGCAACGGAGTCGCCCAAAAATCACGAAGGGAATGGAAAGGGGGTTGCAAGGATGTAGAAGGTAAGCGCTGCTTCTATCCCCGCGATTGAATTTCGAGCATATTTGCGAAAAGGCTTGCCGAGTAACGGATAGCCGTTTTGGATTTGCGTTGTAGAAAAGTACTCGAAATTCTTTTGCCGATTCTCCTGCTTGATGACCGTAGCCTGAGTACGCGGGTTAGAGTAAAGTAAATTTTGAGTTTCTGAAAAAAGTTGAGTAGAGTCACGGGTTTTAGTTGAACCTTTCTCGTTAGTGAAACTAAGTATAGCCGAATTTCGCCGTACCGGGTCGAGCCGCGTTATCGTTTTCTTTTTGTGTCACCTCTCGAGTAGGTCGGGAAGCACCGAATTGGAGTGCTCGGATTAGCGGGTAACGTTTTGGGGAATTTTGAAAAGAATTAAGTTGGGATGCGTTGCGATTGCGTATAGTTTAGGTTACGTTTAGTTGCGCCTGCATTGAGTTCCGTACCCGTTAGTTAAGATAATGTAGGTTGAGTTGAGTTACTTTGAGCTTGTGTATAGTTGAAGTTAAATGTAGTGGTGCTTGCGCTTAGTTAAGTTTACGTTTAGTTAAGATAGTGTTTAGTCGAGGTTAGGCGATGTATAGTCGAAATTGCCGTTGCGTTGCGCAGCAGTTGAGACGAGAAGTTTGAGCATGGTGTTTTAAGTTGCGAGACCTGACGGCGCACCGTCGAATAATTAGTTTTAGTTTCGTTTCGAGCAATCATCGCCATGGAGAACAAATGGCGAATTTGCGAATTGAGAATTGCGTATGAGGATGTTGCGATCGTCGAGTGACGTTTTGAGAATTGCATATGAGGATGTTGCGATCGTCGAGTGACGTTTTGAGAATTGCGTATGAGGATTTTGTGATCGTCGAGTGACATTTTAGTTAGGGAGCCGCGAGCTCATTAGAGTAAGAAATAGAGTAGGTTAGGTGTAATTTTCTGTTTAGTTTTAGACTCGCGATGAGCGATTTTTGAATTATATTTTTTTTTTGTTTTGTATCACCGCTATTATGAAATATAAGATTTTATTTTACTTTTGTTAAATAGCGTGTGTATTTCGAGTGTCTCTCTCTCTCTCCAAAAATTACCCCTCCCCTCTCCGCGGTACTGAGCTATCGAGCATATGCCCGAGGAATAGCGTATTAATGATTTCGAGGCGTGTTAATCACGCCAGGCGCCCAACAAAAACTTTGCGATATTGTTTTAGATCCAGGGTACATCGTGGACGCCAAATTATTGTGCACGCGGTAAGTTCCCGGTTATTTGCTCCGAGTAACCGAGGTGCAAGAAGAATCCGCGTCACAATATATAGATATATATATATATATTATAATTTTTGATTTACGTTTAAAAAAAGAGAAATTTAAAAAAAAAATTTTGTCACATTACTTAAATTTTCTCAAATTATATATAATTATCGGAAAAATCCTATATATTTTTCATTTATCTGCTTACATATTAATTAGAATAAAAATATTATTCATTAGAAAAATGTCGTTCAATTCACTTTATGAATTGAAATTTGAAACATTTATACAATGGATTAGAACTTATTATGAAATTGAAATAAAACATACAGATAGATAAATTATTATTTATTCAATTTTGTATATTTAATTTCTGAAAATTAATTATTTTCTAATTTAGGAAGAATAATTTATTTAAATACGTCAATTTTTATTTTAATAAATTATTTAACTTAATTACCTTCATTTATGTTCTATTATATTTATGTATAATATAAAAATATATATGTGTGTGTGTATATATATATCTATATATATATATATGTCGGCGCAAGAAGCCGGCAGCCTCACCGCTTGACGCTCGTAACTGTCGTACCGCTTTTGTTTTGATTTAGACCACACGAGTATTGTTATTAAGTTCCGATCTTCGTAATGTAGCAGGGGTGGGTAAGGTACCTAACTCGAATCCTAAAGTTTACCTTGGGGAAGTCGAGAGACGAGAGAGCAGTGATAGTCAGAGGCTCGAGCGTGAAGGACCGAGAGCGTCTCGAAATCCCCACACACCTACCCGCTGCTACATTAGTGTTAGTGTTTGAAGAAGAATAAAAGCAGAGAGAAAAATTAGAAATTATGAGTGACTCTCCCGATCACCTCTATCCCCCATTAATAACTCCGACATCAGAAGTGGGATCCCCACAGCCACCTCTAATCGGACGCAACCAGGTAGAGAGAAATGAAGAGAGAGACGAACAACATTGGAAGGCACTTTTGGAAATGCAAAACCGTAATATGCTAGAGTTAATAAGAACTTTGAGGACTCCCGCACCGCCACCACATTCCAAGATTATACTACCCGAATTGAACCCATATTCGGAGGGTACTGACGCTTGAGCTTGGTGTATAACGGCTGACCTGTGTATGGAGGAACAACCATTACAAGGCAGCGCACTCGTTATGGCGATGAGTCGGGCATTAAAAGGATCCGCGGCCGCCTGGATTTCGCAAATAAGTTATCCCGGTATAACCTGGTCACAATTAAGAGAAATTTTTCTCGCACGTTAAGATACGGTGGAAACGCCGACCGCTACGCTCGTCCGTATCAGTAAGAGCCGCCCAAAAGAAGGGGAGTGTTTAGCAGCTTATGCGGGTAGGATTATGACGACGCTAATGTCCCGTTGGCAGTCGATGCCTGTTGAGGAAATCGCAGTGTCCATCGTAATGGCTCATTGTATGAAAATCGAGCCACAATTACAACGGCTAGCTTTCACTAGTGAGTTGGGAACGCGTCAGAAGATGCAACAGTAGCTCATGGCATTTGCATATAGGAAACGGAGGGATGCCGACGTACCTGAAAAAATTCCGGTAAATGGGCCTACCGAAGCCAAGCGACCTAGGATGAATACACCCCTGAAGTGCTTCGCGTGTAGGAAGATTGGACACAGGGTCAGGGAGTGTCGCAACAAAAAAAATCAAAGTCCACATCCGGGGAGGTCGCAGGAAGTCAACGACACGAAGGGATACGCGCCAAGGAGGAAGTCTACGGTCACTTGCTTCAAATGCGGCGAAGTTGGGCACATCGCCCCACGCTGTACTAATCTCAGCGCAAGCGGTAGCTCATCCCAGACGCTACGTCGTGTCGAAACATGCCATATCAAACCCGTATCTGCCCAGCTGACACAATCCGGTGAGTCGTTTCCATTTTTTTTTGATTCCGGTGCTGAGTGCTCTCTAATCGCGGAAACGGTATCAAATAAGTTCTCAGGGAGGCGAAAGCAAGCTCTGGTAACCTTACTAGGAATCGGAAAAACGAATATAAACAGTACGTATCAATTGACTTCTGAGGTTGTTATCGACGGGTACGCGGTCGAGCTGACATTCCACGTACTACCAGATTTCTATTTATCCAGTAATATTTTGATTGGTCGGGACTTGCTCGCATTGGGTTTTGCAGTCGAAATTTCATCCGATGCATTTCTTCTGAAACGAAAAAAAATTGCTAATACTTGCCAAGTAGTTTCAAACATTGCGGGCTTACAACACGTCGATACCGATATCCTGAACAAAGAAAAACTCGAACTTCTGGATATTTTGAAAGAATTCCACCAATCTTTTATAGGGGGTACACCTACAGCTAAGGTGACTACGGGCGAATTGAGAATTCGACTGATAGACCCTAATCGTACTGTACAGAGGCGACCTTACCGGCTTGCTCCTGACGAGCGACAAGTCGTCCGCGACAAGGTTAAAGAACTTTTGACAGCGGGCATCATCAGACCGAGTTGTTCGCCTTTCGCTAGCCCGGTACTTTTGGTCAGCAAGAAAGACGGGTCGGACCGATTATGCGTTGACTATCGCGAACTGAATAGTAATACGGTACCTGATAGATACCCACTGCCACTTATAGCCGACCAAATACAGAGGTTAACAGGTGCGAACTATTTTACAACCCTAGACATGGCCTCCGGATTTCATCAAATCCCTATACACCAAGATTCCGTAGAGCGCACATCTTTCGTTACCCCGGATGGCCAATTCGAATACTTGTTTATGCCATTCGGATTACGAAATGCGCCGTCGGTTTTTCAACGCGCGATGAACAAGGCCCTCGGTGACTTAGCTAATACTTTCGCGATCTGCTATTTAGATGATATTATCATCCCTTCAAGAACAGTATCAGAAGGTATGCAGCGATTACGCACAGTTTTAGAAGCACTTACTAAGGCTGGATTCCTCCTCAAGTTATTGAAATGTTCGTTTCTGAAAATGAAAGTTAAATATCTCGGTTATGTAGTGACCTCGGGGGAAATAAGGCCAAACCCCGGCAAAATCACGGCCCTTACTCAGTTACCACCACCTGAAACGGTTACTCAACTAAGGCAGTTTATCGGTCTTGCCTCCTATTTTCGTCAATTCATACCGCGTTTTTCTCAATTGACCAGCACACTCTATCGGCTAACGTCAGGTAAAGGCAAAGTCGAGTGGAAGCCACGATACGAAGAAATCCGACAAAAAATAATCTCACACTTGACTAAAGCTCCGGTACTAATGATATTTGATCCAAACTTTCCCATTGAGTTGCACACGGACGCGAGTTCGGATGGTTATGGTGCGATTCTAATGCAAAAAGTTGAAGGCAAACCTCGCGTTGTCGCGTATTATAGTAAAAGAACGACGAGTGCAGAATCTCATTATCACTCTTATGAACTCGAAACTCTGGCTGTAGTAAACGGCATCAAACATTTTCGTCACTTCCTACATGGAAGAGAGTTTACCGTCGTCACCGATTGTAATTCCGTTAAAGCGTCACGTACGAAGATGGATTTAACTCCACGTGCACACAGATGGTGGGCATTCCTCCAAACATTCACTTTTGATGTCATTCATCGCGAGGGTAAGCGTATGTCACACGTCGATTTCTTCTCGCGCAACCCCTTACCAGTACAAACAGTTTTTCATAAAATACCACAAAAACAGATTAATTTTAACGAAATGTCTCGCAATTGGCTCTTAGCTGAACAACAGCGTGATGATAGTATCTGTGACCTCATCTCTAAACTAGAAAATGAAGAACTCGATCCAAATACGGCTAAGACTTACGAAATTAGAGAGGGCGTGCTTTACCGTAAAGTCCAGCGAAATGGTCGCAGCAAATTTTTACCAATAGTACCTAGAGCATCACAATGGTCAGTGATAAATCATGTCCACGAGTCCCTCATGCACTTGGGTTGGCAAAAGTCTCTGGACAAAGTTTTTCAACATTACTGGTTCCCGAATATGACTAAATACGTCCGAAAATTTGTCGAAAATTGTATCACTTGTAGAGTATCCAAATCTCACTCGGGCAAGGTACAAGCAGAACTTCACCCAATTCCGAAAGCCGCCATTGCGTGGCACACCGTACACATAGACGCGACGGGAAAACTAAGTGGGAAAAACAACGTCAAAGAATACGCTTTTGTGGTCATCGATGCTTTCACAAAATTCGCTCTCCTTTTTCATACCATGCGTATCGATGCTGCTAGTGCTATCAAAGCCCTTAAATCCGCGGTTGCACTGTTCGGCGCCCCGACTCGGGTGATTGTGGATCAGGGCAGATGTTTCGCGAGTAAAGATTTTAAGGATTTCTGCAACTCTCATAACATAGCCCTTCACCTGATAGCAACGGGAACTTGTTGCGCCAACGGGCAAGTCGAACGCTTTATGAGCACCATAAATGACATGCTTACATGCGTCGAGACTAGCAAAGAGAGAACTTGGCAGCAAGCATTAGATGACGTGCAACTAGCCCTGAATTGTACAACATCCCGCGTTACTAAAGCTAGTCCTTTAGAACTGATGATAGGTAGAGTTGCCAGACCGCTTGGGTTAATGACCCTGAGTGACGATACTGAGGAAGTTCGCTTTTCTGAGATTAGAGAGCAGGCAGCGAGGTCTATCGAATGGAATGCTCAAAAAGAAAAAGAGAGATTTGATAATACCAAGGCGAAAGTTTCAAGGTTTGCTGTTGGCGATTTTGTGTTACTCGAAAATCATAAACGAAATCAAACAAAGCTAGACCCAAAATTCAAAGGACCCTTCAAAATCACCGATGTGTTAGCCGGTGACAGATATTGTTTAAAAACCTTAGACAGTAACAGAACCTACAAGTACGCGCATGAGCGCTTGCGACTTATGCCCGACTGCGACGTTCCTAATGAGCTTAATCCATGTTTAGAAGAACAAAGTGTGGAAACACAGTCAGAAAGTGCCGATGTCGGCGGAAGTGATCAAGCTAAGATACACAAATAGTTGATACCCATTCGCTTTGCTTATTAGTCACAAGTCATAAAAACCCTACCCCACTAATGTGGACGGAGACGGCGTGACGCAACGGCGAGCGATGGGAGACATGGTCATATGGTTGATCGAATCGCATGGGCGATTGGTAGCTACATGTATAGCGAATTGTATATTGATCATATGGTTGATTGAATCGCATGGGCGATTGGTAGCTACATGTACAGCGAATTGTATATTGATCATATGGTTGATCGAATCGCATGGGCGATTGGTAGCTACATAGATAGCGAGTTGTATATTGATCACATGGTTGATCGAATCGCAGAGGCGATTGTTAGCTACAGGGATGGCGAAGTATGCCTTGAAAAAAAAAATAATATGTGTAGTCCATTAGAATTACTTTTACGTTCGTTATGGTCAGGGAGACCGAGCAGTTGAACTAATCCTACAAGTTTCCAGATGGAAAATAAGTTGAACTGATACCACACGAGGTCGTGTGACAGTCAGAACGGCCGTGTCGGCGCAAGAAGCCGGCAGCCTCACCGCTTGACGCTCGTAACTGTCGTACCGCTTTTGTTTTGATTTAGACCACACGAGTATTGTTATCAAGTTCCGATCTTCGTAATGTAGCAGGGGTGGGTAAGGTACCTAACTCGAATCCTAAAGTTTACCTTGGGGAAGTCGAGAGACGAGAGAGCAGTGATAGTCAGAGGCTCGAGCGTGAAGGACCGAGAGCGTCTCGAAATCCCCACACACCTACCCGCTGCTACATTAGTGTTAGTGTTTGAAAAAGAATAAAAGCAGAGAGAAAAATTAGAAATTATGAGTGACTCTCCCGATCACCTCTATCCCCCATTAATACCTCCGACATATATATATAATGAAAAAGAAGTTAGTCGAAATTCCGGTCAGGAGAAGACGTTTAATAATTTGCAAAACGTAAAAATAATAATCGACGTTTCGGCCGGGCCCTGCCGACCATCCTCAGGAAAAATTTCTATAATAATTAACAAAAAAAGGTGGTGCTTCAAAACACAATTCTGGATTGAAAGCATGGAGATAAGTTGATACGAATACTTCTTGTTGCAAAAATAGGTGACAAATTAAACAGTTACACAAACATGTTTGAGTGACAGTTTTAGGTTATGCGTCAAAGTTTTGACGGATGGTTGAGGAGAGGAAAAATACGTTAATAAGAAATGAATTATGGCGGAAAGAGTACTTAACAAGAGTGTGGAAATGTGAATTGAAAAAGAGATCAGTTAAATTTGGATAGATTACTCACAAAAATTGACAACCAGTACATGCTTAGGTGTTGCTTTCAGTTCAGGATTTCGGACGGAAGTGAAGGCTAGCGGGAATCGATCCGTAAATCTATGGTAATGCAGTGTGATATTGATCTATGTTCGAATGTCATGGATTTCAAAGGCAGATGACCAATCGGAGAAAAGGGCGCCAAAATTTGAAAACTAAATTATGAAACTAGAGAATGTTTGAGTATAAGTGGCTAAGATGTTCAATATCAGTACGTTTTTTAACAGAGTTCCTTTTGTTCTTAAAGATATGGATCATTTCCTTAATGATACGTTTATACCAGTTCGGTTCTGTAGCTAGGTTACAGAGTTGTTGAAATCGAAATTGTGTCCCAGACTTAAGGAGTGTTCCGCTAAAGCGCATCTGTCAGTGACATGGCATTTAATATTAGAGCGATGGCCAGAAATTCTATTTTTTAGATGTTGTGACGTTTGTCCAATATAACTCTTGCTACAGTCTCGACATGGTATTTTGTATACACGTTTAATTTTCTCTAAATTAGGAGTTACAGATTTAAGATGAGAAAACAGAGAAAGTTTGGTAGTATTAGAGATTTTAAAAGTAATTTCAATACCCTCGTCATTCAGAATTCTTTTGATTTGGCTAGACAGATTTTCAATGTACGGTATAGAGATAGAGTTTTTGAATTTGTCCTTAACATTAGTTTGATTGTTGGAGTCTAAATTCTAATCAATCGAGTTGTACATTTTATCCACTCTATACTTTTTGATATCATTAATGAATTTTAAAGGGTAGCCATTAGATATAAGAGTTGTTTCGACAAGTTTTAAATTTTTTTTTAAGAAATTGAGGGTTCGAAATTCTAAGGCAGCGATCGAATAAGGATATGGCGACAGATTTTTCATGTTTTATGGGATGATGTGAATTAAAGTGAATGTATCTGCCAGACCAGGTTGGTTTATGATGCCAATCTAAAATTATAGTGTCCTTATGGTTAATAACCGTAGTGTCAAGAAAACTAATTTTACCATCTTTTTCCAACTCAAAGGTGAACTGTATACGTGGGTGAAAATTCTTAAACTTAGTAAGAAGGAGTCGTAGGTTTTCCTTCTTCACACACGTTATAATATCGTCTAGGTATCGATAGTAAAAAGGGAGGCTAAACGGAAGATGTGAAATGATTTTTTTTTTCCAAATGTTCAAGTACTAAATTCGCTACTACTGGGCTAATTGGTGAGCCCATTGCTACTCCAAAAATGTGTTGGTAGAATTTATCTTTGTAAGCGAAATAGCATGAATCTAAACAAAGTTTAGTGGCTGCGAGGAATTCTTTTTTATTTATGTTGGTGTGAGGTTTTAAGTTGGGCCAGTTTTTACTGATTATAGATATTGCTAAATTGGTTGGAATGTTGGTAAACAGTGATTTGACATCTAAGGATACTAACAGGTGTTCAGGAGGGATTGGTGTATTCCTGATTTTGTTTGCAAAAGACCAAGTGTCCTTGATGTGATAGTTAGAAGTACCTGTTATGTTAAATAGAACACAAGAGCAAAATCTTGAAATTTTGTACGTGGGAGAATTGATGTTACAAACAATTGGTCTGAGAGGTACATTTTCCTTATGAATTTTAGGTAGAAAATATATTTTGGGAGGAAGAGAGTTGTACGTTTTAAGGTTTTTAGCAGAATTGGAATCTATAAATTTTTTCTGTTGCCATAGGCTTATCATATCATTGACTTGTTTTTGTATTTTAATGGTGGGATCACGAGAGATAAGAGTATAAGTACTAGAGTCATTAAGTATATCTTGGCATTTTTGTTCAAACTCCATCTTATCCATGACGACTGTAATGTTGCCTTTGTCAGCATCGGTGACTACTAGGTGGTTATTTTGTTTTAAAAATTCTTTGGTTTGTTTCACTTTGGAAGTTATTTGAACGTGAGATTTGGGAGGATGTTTGCTAAGTCTGTTGCCAATGAGTTGGCTAATATTTGATCTTACTTTATCTTTGGTGATTCCACTTTTGTTGATGAGAGCTAATTCTACGCTACTTACAATATCATCAATAGGTAACTTTATATTGTTACATGGTAAACCATGATTCGGACCGAGTGATAAGGTATCTTTGATTTCAGAAGGTAACTCTGTCTTAGATAAGTTAACTAACCAGTTGTTGGTGTGAAATTCTTTAGGAGTCTGTCTAGACTTAAGTTTGTTCAATTTTTTAATATTATCAGTCTTAATGGCATTAAATAAACGATTGCCCTTCTCTATGTCCAAGTTGAAATTTTTATAATCTAAGTTAGTAAACCTAAAATTCATAAGGAAAATGTACCTCTCAGACCAATTGTTTGTAACATCAATTCTCCCACGTACAAAATTTCAAGATTTTGCTCTTGTGTTCTATTTAACATAACAGGTACTTCTAACTATCACATCAAGGACACTTGGTCTTTTGCAAACAAAATCAGGAATACACCAATCCCTCCTGAACACCTGTTAGTATCCTTAGATGTCAAATCACTGTTTACCAACATTCCAACCAATTTAGCAATATCTATAATCAGTAAAAACTGGCCCAACTTAAAACCTCACACCAACATAAATAAAAAAGAATTCCTCGCAGCCACTAAACTTTGTTTAGATTCATGCTATTTCGCTTACAAAGATAAATTCTACCAACACATTTTTGGAGTAGCAATGGGCTCACCAATTAGCCCAGTAGTAGCGAATTTAGTACTTGAACATTTGGAAAAAAAAAATCATTTCACATCTTCCGTTTAGCCTCCCTTTTTACTATCGATACCTAGACGATATTATAACGTGTGTGAAGAAGGAAAACCTACGACTCCTTCTTACTAAGTTTAAGAATTTTCACCCACGTATACAGTTCACCTTTGAGTTGGAAAAAGATGGTAAAATTAGTTTTCTTGACACTACGGTTATTAACCATAAGGACACTATAATTTTAGATTGGCATCATAAACCAACCTGGTCTGGCAGATACATTCACTTTAATTCACATCATCCCATAAAACATGAAAAATCTGTCGCCATATCCTTATTCGATCGCTGCCTTAGAATTTCGAACCCTCAATTTCTTAAAAAAAAATTTAAAACTTGTCGAAACAACTCTTATATCTAATGGCTACCCTTTAAAATTCATTAATGATATCAAAAAGTATAGAGTGGATAAAATGTACAACTCGATTGATTAGAATTTAGACTCCAACAATCAAACTAATGTTAAGGACAAATTCAAAAACTCTATCTCTATACCGTACATTGAAAATCTGTCTAGCCAAATCAAAAGAATTCTGAATGACGAGGGTATTGAAATTACTTTTAAAATCTCTAATACTACCAAACTTTCTCTGTTTTCTCATCTTAAATCTGTAACTCCTAATTTAGAGAAAATTAAACGTGTATACAAAATACCATGTCGAGACTGTAGCAAGAGTTATATTGGACAAACGTCACAACATCTAAAAAATAGAATTTCTGGCCATCGCTCTAATATTAAATGCCATGTCACTGACAGATGCGCTTTAGCGGAACACTCCTTAAGTCTGGGACACAATTTCGATTTCAACAACTCTGTAACCTAGCTACAGAACCGAACTGGTATAAACGTATCATTAAGGAAATGATCCATATCTTTAAGAACAAAAGGAACTCTGTTAAAAAACGTACTGATATTGAACATCTTAGCCACTTATACTCAAACATTCTCTAGTTTCATAATTTAGTTTTCAAATTTTGGCGCCCTTTTCTCCGATTGGTCATCTGCCTTTGAAATCCATGACATTCGAACATAGATCAATATCACACTGCATTACCATAGATTTACGGATCGATTCCCGCTAGCCTTCACTTCCGTCCGAAATCCTGAACTGAAAGCAACACCTAAGCATGTACTGGTTGTCAATTTTTGTGAGTAATCTATCCAAATTTAACTGATCTCTTTTTCAATTCACATTTCCACACTCTTGTTAAGTACTCTTTCCGCCATAATTCATTTCTTATTAACGTATTTTTCCTCTCCTCAACCATCCGTCAAAACTTTGACGCATAACCTAAAACTGTCACTCAAACATGTTTGTGTAACTGTTTAATTTGTCACCTATTTTTGCAACAAGAAGTATTCGTATCAACTTATCTCCATGCTTTCAATCCAGAATTGTGTTTTGAAGCACCACCTTTTTTTGTTAATTATTATAGAAATTTTTCCTGAGGATGGTCGGCAGGGCCCGGCCGAAACGTCGATTATTATTTTTACGTTTTGCAAATTATTAAACGTCTTCTCCTGACCGGAATTTCGACTAACGTCTTCTTCATTCTACCTCCTGGTCACGAACTTTCTTCATAAATATATATATATAAATATATATTATAATTCTTGATTTACATTTAAAAGAAGGGAAATTTGAAAAAAAAAATTTTCTTACATTACTTGAATTTTCTCAAATTATATATAATTATCAGAAAAATCCTATACATTTTTCAATTTTCTGCTAGGATGTTAATTAAAATGAAAATATTATTCTTTAGAAAAATCCTATTTAATTTGCTTTATAAATTGTAATTTGGAACATTTATACAATAAATTAGAAATAATTATGAAATTTAAAGAGAACACACATATAGATGGATTGATATTTATTTAATTTCATATTTTGAATTTTTAAAAATTATTTGTTCTTCAATTAAAGAAACATAATTCATTTAAATAAATCATTTTTTATTTTATTGAATTCTTTAACTTGATTACCTTCATTTATATTCCGTTATATTATTGTATAATATGAATATATAAATATATACATATATACATGTGTGTGTGTGTGTATATATATATATATATATATATATTGTAACCGATAATTTTTAAATAATAATAAAGTTGAGGGTAAAACGATAGAAAGATAATTGGTTACCCTACGGCGCAGTCACTAACCTGAATAATTAGATAGAGAGAGAGATACTAAGGGAGAAAGATATGATTGTTGGGCGCCAGACGCACATGCGTCAAAAATAGATAATTAGAGAAAAAGACAAAGATAAAGGTAAAGGTAATAGATAAAGGTAAGGTCAGGTTCTACGACGGTTTTGCACAGTTCGCTCAGAGAGACAAGATAATGGTAGAGGGGCGGAGTCGAATCCAATAGATAAAATAAGAAACAGGTGAAGCAGGAATAATGTCAAATATATTAAGCAAGAAGCGATAAGTTTAATGACAAGCAAGCAGCTGAAGAGATTGAGATACAATTACGATAAATGCGATAATTAACAATATTTACAGCTAGAGAAAGGTTAAGCGAGAGAGTTAACAATTAACGGAACGTTTTCCGAATAAGCGGGAAATATACGCAAGCTCGCGATACTAACGGTAATGATTAACACGGTTTTATGATAGATAGGCAGAACAGAAAAAGATATACTGTACTTAAATTAAGCGGTAAGCAAATAAATCATAAAATATGAGAAGCGATTATAAACACATGCGAAATACAACAATTGTAATAGTTATCACATTACCAGAATGATCAGAAATAGGCAGACAGGGAATTATGAATTACAAGGTAAATTCAAGCGACAGGTCAAGTAGAAAATTAGCATAAAATATAGAGAATAACAGATAATACGTAGCCTCTAGTTTGCGGTAAGCGCGAGAGAGAGAGAGAGATAATATTCGGTACGATAAAAGATAATTCAAGATAAGGCAAACAATATTCAAGATAATTAATATGCAACGTACGGCAAACCAAATAGACTACGGACAACTACGATCAGCGATATTAGCGAAGAAAATAGTGAAAAAGATGTTATGCGATACGGCACAATACTCCAATGTCAAATGAACGACGAGCGGGACCGCGCAGCGATGTAAGATCGCTCCCGCGGTACACTCACTAAGATACGATAATCAACGGTAATAGGTAAAGAGACAGATATAACTAATCAGAGAAAATATAACAAAATAGCAATGCTCAATAGCTAAGATAAAAATTGATCCTTTAACGGAACGCGCTGCTAGACAGCGATATTAGACATTCAAATATTCCAGAAGAGAAAGATAATAAAATAAACAATAGTCACTACAATGCGTAAGTAATAGTCAACTAGTCGCGAAGTTACTTGCAATAAGACAGAGAGAGGGACAAGATAAGAGATAAGAGAGAATAAGGTACGAGCCCAGGTGGCTCAAGCAGACCAACTGCAAGATAAAGAGAAAAGATACGAGCCCAATTGGCTCAAGCAGACCAACTGCAAGGTAAAGAGAGAAAGAGATAAAGGTAAAGGTACGATATATTGCAAGTAATCTCGTGGCTTCACAAAATAGAAAAGGAACCTCACTTACGTAAAAGAAGATATAACAGGTGCGAGAGAATGCGATAAGGTAGCGATAAGACACAGAAGATTACGATAGCACATCGGTATGATACGAGAACTGAACGTAGAGTGACGAGATGAGCGATGATCCTGATTTTCGTCGAGCTGCTGTCACGTGATTCTTCCTCAAATTTTCGGTATTTTAATTGGACCAGCAGGTCGCGTAGGCCTGGTCCATGGGTAGGCGGCGATAATCCCTCGCCGCTGGTTTTTCTTTTCCCTCGACGACAGGTATCGAGGTATCGGGACGTCGGAAGGTGGTTAGAGATGTTTTCCTTCAGCTATGCGGTATTGTTGGTGAGAGGGGGGGGGGGGGGGGGGGGTCGTACTGCTCATGTGTTGCGATATTGAGGTGTGCGGCAATATTACGTCACCGGTCCTTTGGACTTGCGATCGACTGTAACTCACTCCTTGCTTTACTGGTACTCCCCGTTGTAGCTATTTCGTCGGCGCTGCATCCCGGCCCTCGCTCATCGAAGCCCTCATGCCGGAACGATCTGGTGGTGATGGCCCTCAACCCGGATCCCCACACTAGATCCACCAGATCCACGTGGTCAGCATATCATTAGCCTATTCCACGCCGCAGTCCTTCGATAAGACGGTTCGTAAAGAGAAAACCGTCTTCTATTGGATAGTCAACGACTTAGTAGATGTTAGGGTCGGTTCAGCTCCAGGCTGATAAGTATCGTCGACGGGAGGCTTTGTTGTGTTTTTGACGCACAGCCCTGTACGCCGCCTAACGATGCATCCGAGCGGTAGAAGCATTCGTTCGTGGTTCGGCTCCTGGCCGATAAGTCTCAAATAGTTGGAGGTGCTGTTTGTGCATCACGCACGACCCTGTTCGACAACTAGATAGGCATCCATCGGGAGTGGCTTCAGCGGTATTCGTTCGTCTGTAGTCGGTGGTGGTCGATGTTGAGCTGGTACGTGACCCCTGTCAGGCAGTGTCCTGGTATCCTGACGCGAAGGTCTCGCAGATGGTTTTCGAAGAGCATTACAGAAATAGAAAATAGCATACAATCAGCTTAGTAAAGAGAATTCAACTTAAAGATAATTAGTCGTTCATTTTTGGAGTATTGGCCTCAGACGTGCTTTCGTTATTTCTAGCGATATCTGCACCTAGGGGAATGCGATAATTAAACAAAGTGACGGGGTACGAAATACCACGTCACAATATATATATATATATCATAATTTTTAATTTACTTTTAAAAAAAAAAGAAATTTCTGAAAAGAATTTTTTTGACTTGATTTAAATTTTTTAAAATTATACATGATTATTAGAAAAATCCTATATATTTTGTAATCATCTGCTCACATATTAATTAAAATGAAATATTATTCATTGGAAAAATGCCGTTTAATTCACTTTATGAATTGTAATTTGGAACATTTATACAATGAATTAGAACCAATTATGAAATTTAAAGAAAACATACTGATAGATGGATTATTATTTATTTAATTTCATTTTGTCAATTTTTAGAAATTAATTATTCTTTAATTTGAGAAAAATAATTTATTCGAATAAATCATTTTTTATTTTATTAAATTATTTAACTTAATTACTTCCATTTATATTTTAATATATTAATGTATATTATAAATATATTCAAATATGTATATATATATGTGTGTGTGTGTATATATATATATATTATAATTTTTAATTTACTTTTGGAAAAAGGGACATTTTGAGAAAAAAAAATTTTTTTCACGTCATTTAAATTTTTTGAAATTATGTATAATTATTCGAAAAATCTTATATAATTTTTGATTATCTGCTCACATATTGATTGAAATGAAAGTATTATTCTTTAGAAAAACCCTATTCAATTTACTTCATAAATTGTAATTTGGAACATTCATATGTTACGCCCCGACGTACCGCCTTGGCGTAACTTTTTCAAAATTCCATTTCATTTCATTGCTTCAATTTCTTCAATGCACAGATATCATTTCATCAAAATCTCATATTCTAATAACGGCGAGTTCCACCGCTCCTGGCAAAAGTCACGTAGAGACCAACAATGATCCCTAGTATAAGGTTCAAAATTGTTTCTTATAACTGGTACCAAGAACTGAGATAGGAGACTGCTGAATTAGCATCAGTAGCGCTCAGACTGGAAATATCCCTCTTTTTAAGTTAAAATTATAATCAATAACTAGGATAAACCACTACCTTTAGAACCACCAAATTAAAATAGATTACTTATTGGAATGTATGAATGAATGTGTGAACATTGCATGCAAATATCTTTTGTTCATATTTTCAATGTGTCATCGACGAGATTGAGAACCGTCGGCACACCGTCGAAGAGCGAGAAGTAACGCTGACCATGTGGATTTGGGCACCAGGAGGTCGCCCTCGCACCTCATTGGCAAATTACCGTTGTGACTAATTACAACTGCAGCTCCTTGGACCCTCGGGCCCAAGAAGCCGCGTCTTTCGTCTAAGTCGCGAAGTGCGTGGACGTAAACCCGGATTAGCCCTCTCTAGCAAGAGTAGCGTTTGGAAAATCTTAGTTGTGACCGACCTAAAGTCTCGCGCTAATTCGTCAAATTCGAGCATTCAGTTATTCTGTTAATTGCAAGAGACTCACTATCTTCTTTATTTCCATCTTTTCTGTTCTTTACTAAATCTCATCATTTCGCGAATAGACATTTTTATGATATTCCATTTTCCACAATTAAATTGAGTTCGGCCCTGATTCAAGCGAATCAGGTAATCTTAAGTAAAAATAATAATAATTACACTATCATTTTTAATAAATAATCGTTCCAATCAATTTTAACTTATCATCAAAATCAGAAAACAGACACTTTCAAACTTTCGATAACAAGATATCATTCTAAATTCACAAAGACTAAGTGACCAACGTTCAACATCATTCGATTCATCAACTCTTCCAAATTTGAGGTGAGGCCCCTGGTCCAGCATTCTACCGACGCAGACCGACACGATCCGACGGCTCTCAATCTCGTCGACCGATTCACCATAAAGCTAAGTCAATCCGAGTGTTAATCTTCGAAATCAGACGAATTCTTGTTTCACCTTGATAATCAAAAACTATTTCAGTAAATTCACAACAACCAAATCTAGAATTGGTGGCTAGCTTCACTACCCCCAATTAAATTGTACTTATTGTTTCCAAGAATTAACGAATAAGACTTAACAATTATATATATATAATCGATTTAAGATAATCTAAAAAGAGAGATACAATACAATAATCACGACCAGCTAGTTATAACCATCGTTCAGAGTAGATGTTCCTGGTACCAAATAATAATATCCTCTAGAATAGTACAACACATGATTTTTATAAACTTGAAGACTTTATAAATTGTTATTTTCGGCTCATATATATATATTTATCACCATTGATTGTTATCAAACATTTCAATAACCAAATCGAAACAGAATATACTTCATCTTTTACCAGTCAAATTATATTAATCATTTATTTTGAACGACCTTCTACCTATTTTTATTATTGTATTTGCCTTAACAATTTAAACAAACCTCACAGACCTGTACAGATCTATAGCAACACGATCCTACAAATTACCGGCTTATCGAAAGGTAAGTCTTTTTCTTAGTTTTAATTATTATTCATTGTCGTTACGTGGGAGCTAGATTATTCAATTAATCATCAACTACCACCGCTCAGTACACCCTCACCCCCACGTAACACAAGAATTGGTGGCAGCGGTGGGATATTGTTGCTAAAAGTGAGATTTGTTCAAATAAAAAAAAAAAAAAAAAATAAAAAAAAAAAACTTTTTAGTTTTTGTGTTAAAATTGAAAAACTGGTCAAACGCATGAAAAAACAAAGTATCTTTCTTTCTAGATAATAATTACATAATTAATGACAAATTGTGCATGTAACTCTGCGAATTATTATTTGTGTATTTGTTTGTATATGTCATAATATCCTGATATCGTATATTGCCGAATTTTCCACTGGTCATTTGTGTATTAGCTGTGTTCCCAATATTTGCCTAAAAATTGGCCTGAATTATTTCGTGTGCATAAACAACCTTTTTCGATTTTGAAATGCCTAACGAAACGGGAAACCAGAGCGCGGACCGAACCAATGTATCCGCTCTAGACGCGAGTAATGCGATGATGACGTCGATGGCGGAGTGCTTTGCGTTGCAGCATAGTACATTAAATATTCCATATTTTGACGGGAAAAACATTCGTTTGAAAAATTTCTTACAAGACGTGCAAAACGGTTCAGTGTATATTCCGCCGAATTCGGAAGGCGCATATGTAAAGTGCGTTCTAGGAAAATTGCAAGGAGCAGCTCGCGACAGTCCATATGGCGAAACTTTCAATACGGTCAACGAATTAATAAAACATCTGAAAAGTAGATTTGCAGCTGAAAAGACTTATCCGTATTATCAACAAGAGATCGCGAATATACGGATGAAACGTGATGAAAACGTGAGCGATTTCTACGATCGATTAAAAATCTTGGTCAGTGCAGCTCGCGTAGCTTTAGAAGACGAGTACGGAAAAACCGAAGTCGACGCGGTAATGAAAGTTCTACAAGTGAACGCGTTGGATGCTTATATTCGAGGACTACCTGAAGCTATCGAAAGATATGTTGAAGGACGTGTAAAGACATTAGAAGAAGCGTTTAAGTTAGCACGAAAAACAGAAAATCGTATGCGTCAGGGAATAATATCTTCCGGAGAAACGCAGAGAGTACAAATTTCGCGACCGAACTCTCCATTGATCTATAACCAAAATAACGCGCCGCGATTGTATTCGAATTATGGCATCTCAGACGGAGCGGAGACACGCGCGAGAAGCCCGTCGCCGAACGCGGCCATATACAGACACCCGACGGCAAACGTCACCGATCGACGATCACCCGAGCCGAGGGGTTATTACCCATACGGCATGCCCGCTCACTCACAGCTTCAGTACCAGCAACCGCGTGCTTATCAATATCCGCCCTATTTTCCACAACACCCGTATTATTATCCGCCGATGCCATATCCGTATTTACCACCTTATGGATACCCGCCCACAATAAATCCTGCATCGATTCCACAGAGATCGGGATCGCCGGGAGCAAATTTAAATACGAGCAGACCGAATTCGCCAAATTTAAACAACCGTTCATACGACCCGAATCAGCAGTCCGGTTTTAATCAAGCGAGGTTTGATAATTCGAACGTCAGAACACGGTCACCATCTCCGCGTAGAACGTCCGAAACTGCTGAATCTTTAAACTTGAACGCGACTCGTCGTCCGGACGCAACGGCGAGGTACGCGACGCCCGAGCGTCAACCGACGGTCCGTTTCGCGGAACCGCCGGCCGGTGCATCGATACGCGCGGACCAGATCGAGAATCGCCACTGATCAGGATGACAGCTCCTGAATTAAAAGAACACTCAGCTATTTTTCTAATAGACACCGGCGCATATATCAGTCTAATTAAAGCTAATGTTTTACATCCTGACGTTTTAATTAGTGTAGACGAAATTTCTACGATTACGGGAATAACAACCAACAAAGTAAAAACTTTGGGAATAACAAATTTAACCTTACAAAACGAACCAAGTAAATTTCACGTCGTACGGTCAACCTTTTTATTAAATTGCGACGGTATATTAGGTAAAGATTATTTGCGCGAGCGTAAGGCTGAGATCTCTTTCACACATAACACCTTGGTAACGAAAACTGACCCGATTAGACCGATACGATTTATCGGATACGAAGAACATTTCGATACCGAAACAAAACCGCAAAAACGTTTGTTTAAAATTCGTGCGCGCACAAAGCAAGCCATTGGCATTGATGTAATCAGTTGTGGCACAAAAGAAGCATATTTGCCACGCGTAGAAACCATAGACGGCGTATACATTGGTGAGGCTGCAGTCTCGGTACAGGATGGCGTATGCCATGTTCTTGCAATTAATACCCTGGATAGAGATATTGAGATAGAGATTCCACCACAGGAAGTGATACCTTTTGAATATCACAACTTTCCGGAAGAGCATGAATATCACGATTCAAGTTCAGAAGACTTAAATTTAGAACCTGTAGTGACTGATCGGTTTACAGAAATTCAATCAAAATTGCATTTAGATCATTTGAATTTAGAGGAACGCGACCACGTATTAGATATCATTGAGGAATATCCAGAATTATTTCATTTACCTGGAGATAAATTAAAATCTACACCCGGAATTCAGCATCGTATACCAACCGAGGATGATACACCGATTAATACGCGACAATACCGGTTCCCTCCAATCCACAAAACCGAGATTGAAAACCAAATCAAAATTAAGATTGACAACGGAATAATAGTTCCTTCAAATTCACCGTATAATTCACCCGTGTGGATTGTACCCAAAAAACCCGATTCTGCGGGAAGAAAACGATGGCGCATGGTAATCGATTTTCGGAAATTGAATGAAAAGACAATTGGGGACGCGTATCCATTACCTAACATTACAGACATTCTTGATCATCTCGGTGAAGCGCGATATTTTTCAACTTTCGATCTTGCAAGCGGTTTCCAACAGATTGAAATGGACCCCCAAGATAGAGCTAAAACCGCATTCACAACACCAAACGGTCGTTACGAATATCTCAGAATGCCTGAAGGGCTTAAAAACGCGCCCGCTACATTTCAAAGATTAATGGATCACACATTACGCGGACTACAAGGAGTCGAAGTTTTCGTTTATTTAGACGACATCGTAGCTTATGCAAAGAATTTAGAAGAACACGGGAAGAAAATCCCGTTAAAAAATTATTTAACAAATTAAAGGACGCTAGATTAACGTTACAACCGGATAAATGTGAATTTCTAAAAACAGAAGTGGCTTATTTAGGCCATATTATTGGGAGATCAGGAGTTAGACCGGACCCGAAGAAAATTACCGCGGTTCGACATTTTCCACAACCTAAAAATCCTAAGAACATTAGACAATTTCTGGGACTAGCCGGTTACTACAGGCGTTTTATTAAAGATTTTGCGGGAAAGGCTAGGCCTCTTACAGACCTATTAAAGAAAGAATCACCATTTATTTGGGGAAAAGATCAAAAGAAAAGTTTCAAAATTTGAAGGAAATATCTATGCCAATATCCTATCTTGCAGTACCCAAATTTTAAAAAGCAATTCACGTTAACTACCGACGCATCCGACTATGCAATCGGAGCCGTTTTGAGCCAGGAAGTGGACGGTTATGACATGCCCGTCGCCTACCTGTCTCGTGCTCTGAGCAAAGCGGAACAAAATTATTTTACAACTGAAAAAGAGTGTTTAGCAGCCCTATATGCCGTACTACATTTTCGACCTTACCTTTATGGCCGAAAATTCACACTGGTTAGTGATCATGAGCCATTACGCTGGATCGACTCGATTAAAGATCCCGGGCAGCGACTAATACGATGGAGGCTCAAGTTACGAGATTACGAGTATGAATTCAAACACAAGGCTGGACGACTTAACAGTAACGCAGATGCATTGTCGCGCAATCCAGTCCCTGTTACCGACGGCATTAACCAATCGTCGTAGTCATCTGATAGCGGAAACGATAGTGACAACCTAATAATTGAATCTGTAGATTCATTTCCAAAGTATTCAGACTATTTGAAAATAATTAGAACAGCTGATATTGAAAATCCAAACATTATTGAAGTACATGAAAGCGTTTTCGATAAACTTGACAATTATGCGCATACCGTTTCTGTAGATCTTGAAATGAGTTCCGGTATAGCTAGCGATTTTAGGAAAAAATATGGGGTACCGGAACACCTTCGCAGTCAAGCTGATATGCATTCAGTAGCTAAATTAGAACTGCCAGATCAAAAAATTTATTACATTATGACAAAATTAAACTTTTGGGACAAACCAGGATATGAAGACATGTACCTCAGTCTGATCAATTTTCAGAAAATTTTAGAGGATGACTCTGTTAGAACAGTTCGAATACCTAGAATGGGATGCGGTCTAGATAAACTAGCATGGAACAAAGTAAGAACCATGTTACGATTCATTTTTGGAGGAACGGGAATCAAAATTTTTGCTTGTACAAATTTAAAATTAATAGAAAATCAAAAACTCCAAACGATATTTGCTATTATGAACCCTAGGTCAAACTTGAAGGTCAGGAGTAAACCGAACCAATGGAAGATATTACCCATCGATTCGAAAATTTCAAAATTACCTGCGCCAAAACTAAAGCGGCCATTAGCTAAATCAGACTCAGTCCCAAGGAAAAAATCAGCCGACGAAACATTCTGTCCAAAAACGAAGACTAGCATAGAGCCTGATGAGAACGCGATCTCAACAAGAACTCGATCGAGAGCCAGGACAACAGCAGGAAGTAGGCAAGCTGTTTCTGAGGACTCATCCGACGATGAATCTTCCGAACCGCCGGCCTACCGGAGGCAAAGAAGTGTATTACCGAATCTAGGTCTTGAACAACCTACTACATCCCAGGGAACACAACAACCTGAACAAACAGACATTCAGACTGACGCACGAACCGACGACGACGTTGAATCTGATTCTGAGCCTGAAAATATAACAGTGAAATTAAAATCACCGCGTGATAGAGATAGCGATTCGGATGATGATGTATTTTTGCAAACAGAAGCGAGTCGTAAAGCTAAATTATCTATAGATCCTAAAGAATCAAGGAAATCATTTGACTTCTTTAATAAATCTTTGCGCGAAAGAAGTAAACTGAATCCAAAGGAGTTGCAAGATTCATTTGAACTCTTTGACAAGACCTTGGACGAGAGGAGCTTCTAGACAACTCCAGTAACTCGGATGTAGATGAAGTAGAATTACCAGGCCATATATCAGAGGGTGAAGAATTAGACGAAACCATACGTGAGGTACTCGACGAAAAAGACGAGACGGATGACGACGAACTGAATAACAAAATTGAGAGATTTTTAGAAAAAGTTAAGAGAAATCTAGGAGACAATAGCGAGGCTGGACAGACTAATACCAATCAAACTAATTTGAATGAGTCAGTAGTTAGTCGACCTTTGCAGAAATCGGCATTACCAACACCTATAGTCGCACCCAGACCAATCGCACTCTCAACCCCGTATCCTTTGAATATGATACCTGAGTTGAATGAGACAGGGGACATTTCAGTGAAAAGCAAGGTCAGCAAAACGCCAAGGCGTTTACAGCCGCAACTAGAATTCCAAGATTCACCAACGCGAATTGAAATTACGGAAAGTATACCACCAGATTTAGAAACAGTATCGCCATTAAAATTTCCAAAAACAGGTTACCATTCAGGGAATAGAATTTCATTCAGTCGTGAAAACTTGACATACAGAAAAGACAACTATGTACATTTCATATCAATAGATTCAGAATTTTCTACACCAGTCAGCAGACTATTAAGCGATTTGGAATTAATAAATGCAGACGATCATCGTGATGCAATACCAAAATTAGGCCAAGTCATTATTACAAAAACGGGAAAATATAGCATATTTAGCCTGGTAGTTGAAAGAAAACATTTTGACAAAATTGAATTACATAACGTCAAGGTAGCTTTGGGAAATTTGAAAACGACTTTATTAGATTTGAAAATAAAAACATTTAGAATTTCAAAATTAGGGGATATGACTGACGAACTATCAATAGACATCTCAAATTTATTAATAGATATTTTTGAAGACGAAGACATAGACATTACAATCTGTTCAGGTATAACCGAGATACCACCATCAGAAATACGACCGGGCATAATTTCGGAAATGCATAGTGGACTAATGGGAGGACACAAAGGCGTGACCAAAACATATCGAAGAATCCGCGAAAGATTTTATTGGCCACGAATGAGAGAGGATATCAGTAATTTCATTCGAAGATGCGAAAGCTGTCAAGAACAAAAGCTAGTTCGCGTAAAGACTAGGGAGCCAATGCTAATAACGGACACTCCATCTGAGCCGTTTCAGAAAATTTCACTAGATACAGTAGGTCCACTTCCGCAGACCCCTAGTGGCAACAAGCATAACTTAACTATGCAGGATAATTTGACAAAATTTTGTATCGCCGTGCCAATTCCCGATATAAGAGCTGAGACAGTGGCTCATGCAATGGTAAAACATCTGATTTTGCAATTTGGATCGCCTAAAACTATTCTAACAGGTCGAGGAACAAGTTTCGTGAATAAACTATTACAAGAATTAGCTAAACTTTTCAAAATTAAACATATTACTACTTCCAGTTATCGACCACAATCAAAAGGCGCATTAGAACGTAGCCATATTGTTTTAACAGAGTACATTAAACATTATATTAATGAGTTTGACGATTGGGATGAACTAGTTCAATTTGCTATGTTTTCATACAATACGGCAGTTCATGAAGCCACAAACTTCACACCGTATGAGCTAGTTTTCGGAAGAATAGCGCGCTGTCCAACTTCGTTTGATACTGAGGAAAACCGTTCAACGTACAACTCGTATCTTGAAGACCTAATGATCAGATTAAACGAAATGCAGGCCTTGGCTGCGACCAACTTAGTGCAGGCGAAGGAAAGGTCGAAAATGTATTACGATCGGACAGTACATCCGTTCAAAGGCAAAGCGGGAGACATGGTACGCGTACAGATAGAAGCTAGAAAAGGAAAATTTAGCAAGCGATACCAGGGTCCATATAAAATTGTTAAAGTCTTGGAAGACAATAACGTAGTATTAGAAGGTAACAACGGTGAAAGATTCCTTAAACATGTAGACAAACTCGAATTGGCTTACTGATGGAACGCATTGTAGACTGATTAATGCGATTACAAATATGAGATTGGGAGTAATGAACATTCATTTTCGAGGGAAACGAACTTGGAGGACTACATGATCACATCATTTACCAACAATCCTGGGATATTTCTGAGTAATTTTAAGCTTGACGCCAACGGATGGGGCGTGACCAACCGCAACGAAGGATATTCAACTGTAACTAGCTCTAAGTTTGAAGCCTAACACCTAAGAGGGAAGTTCAGCGATGAACTTGATCTGCCCTTAGCGTTTGTTCAGAAGCTTCTGAATGGATCAACTCAGTGTGATGTTAACCTTGAAACCTTTACTTTCTTTCAAATTCCTTTCATTCCAAATTAATGTTAAAAATGCTACAGTATATTAGAAAAATGACCATTGGAACTTCGGCAATTATTTAAGGCAAATGGCAATTTGGTGAAAACTTTTACAAAACCTAACAGGAGAAAAGGCGAGTTCGAGTGGCTGAATGCAGTCGACGAGCTGTTTGGGTCCAGAATGCACTACTCCAAAGGAACCCAGATGCCAAAACAAGGCAGCACTTAAAAGTACTGCCAGGATTCCTGTTCGTCAACCTATTAATGAGTATCCGCTACGAGGGTACACATACGACTACGACTCTCAGTGGGTCACATGATACTGGGCCCACCACAAAGATCTAAATGCACGGAATCTGGCCTCTACCAAGGCGTAAGGCTCTCCAGCTAGCCGAGCATCCAGATCTCGTTCACCAATCAGAGGACACGGTACGCCTGATGTCCAGCAGCGCCAAAGCCAAATGTCAACCAACGCAGAACATACTAGCCGTTCCACCAACGTTTCGCATAAGTCATTTTCGCTATGAAGAACTCGGCTGACCAGTCTCACTGATCATAGAGAGTTATTCTCCCGCCGACCTTACATCCTAAATTGCGGTAGCAACGATTGTCACAGTACTCTAAGATATTCCACCTCTAATAATGATATTACTCCCTTACGTTAACCTGAGTTATAGTTGTCCTTAATGTGAAGGCCGGCTGACCAGTTTACTGATCACAGAGAGCTACTCTCCCGCCGACCTGAAATTTGTTTTTATATCTATATAATACGTTGATTCATCATTATCATTGTCGCACACACACATACATTATCATTTTGTTTACTCTCAATTTTCATATACCCACTAGCCTTTAATTATTCATCAACGGGGACGTTGATGGTTTTTAAGTGGGGAGGGATGTTACGCCCCGACGTACAGCCTTGGCGTAACTTTTTCAAGATTCCATTTCATTTCATTGCTTTAATTTCTTCAATGCACAGATATCATTTCATCAAAATTTCATATTCTAATAACGGCGAGTTCCACCCCTCCTGGCAGAAGTCACGTAGAGACCAACAATGATCCCTAGTATAAGGTTCAAAATTGTTTCTTATTACTGGTACCAAGAACTGAGATAGGAGACTGCTGAATTAGCATCAGTAGCGCTCAGACTGGAAATATCCCTCTTTTTAAGTTAAAATTATAATCAATAACTAGGATAAACCACTACCTTTAGAACCACCAAATTAAAATAGATTACTTATTGGAATGTATGAATGAATGTGTGAACATTGCATGCAAATATCTTTTGTTCATATTTTCAATGTGTCATCGACGAGATTGAGAACCGTCGGCACACCGTCGAAGAGCGAGAAGTAACGCTGACCATGTGGATTTGGGCACCAGGAGGTCGCCCTCGCACCTCATTGGCAAATTGCCGTTGTGACTAATTACAACTGCAGCTCCTTGGACCCTCGGGCCCAAGAAGCCGCGTCTTTCGTCTAAGTCGCGAAGTGCGTGGACGTAAACCCGGATTAGCCCTCTCTAGCAAGAGTAGCGTTTGGAAAATCTTAGTTGTGACCGACCTAAAGTCTCGCGCTAATTCGTCAAATTCGAGCATTCAGTTATTCTGTTAATTGCAAGAGACTCACTATCTTCTTTATTTCCATCTTTTCTGTTCTTTACTAAATCTCATCATTTCGCGAATAGACATTTTTATGATATTCCATTTTCCACAATTAAATTGAGTTCGGCCCTGATTCAAGCGAATCAGGTAATCTTAAGTAAAAATAATAATAATTACACTATCATTTTTAATAAATAATCGTTCCAATCAATTTTAACTTATCATCAAAATCAGAAAACAGACACTTTCAAACTTTCGATAACAAGATATCATTCTAAATTCACAAAGACTAAGTGACCAACGTTCAACATCATTCGATTCATCAACTCTTCCAAATTTGAGGTGAGGCCCCTGGTCCAGCATTCTACCGACGCAGACCGACACGATCCGACGGCTCTCAATCTCGTCGACCGATTCACCATAAAGCTAAGTCAATCCGAGTGTTAATCTTCGAAATCAGACGAATTCTTGTTTCACCTTGATAATCAAAAACTATTTCAGTAAATTCACAACAACCAAGTCTAGAATTGGTGGCTAGCTTCACTACCCCCAATTAAATTGTACTTATTGTTTCCAAGAATTAACGAATAAGAATTATCAATTATATATATATATAATCGATTTAAGATAATCTAAAAAGAGAGATACAATACAATAATCACGACCAGCTAGTTATAACCATCGTTCAGAGTAGATGTTCCTGGTACCAAATAATAATATCCTCTAGAATAGTACAACACATGATTTTTATAAACTTGAAGACTTTATAAATTGTTATTTTTGGCTCATATATATATATTTATCACCATTGATTGTTATCAAACATTTCAATAACCAAATCGAAACAGAATATACTTCATCTTTTACCAGTCAAATTATATTAATCATTTATTTTGAACGACCTTCTACCTATTTTTATTATTGTAATTGCCTTAACAATTTAAACAAACCTCACAGACCTGTACAGGTCTATAGCAACACGATCCTACAAATTACCGGCTTATCGAAAGGTAAGTCTTTTTCTTAGTTTTAATTATTATTCATTGTCGTTACGTGGGAGCTAGATTATTCAATTAATCATCAACTACCACCGCTCAGTACACCCTCACCCCCACGTAACATATACAATGAATTAGAAATGATTATGAATTTTACCGAAAACATACAAACGGATAGATTATTATTTATTTGATTTCATATTTTTGATTTTTGAAAATTAACTATTCTTTAATTAGGAAGAAATAATTTATTCAAATAAATCATTTTCATTTTATTCAATTATTTAACTAATTCACCTCCATTTATATTCCATTATATTAATGTATAATATAAATATATATAAATAAATATATATATATACATGTGTGTGTGTATATAAATATATATATAGGTATTATAATTTTCAATTTACTCTTAAAAAAAGATGAAATTTGTAAAAAAAAATTTTTTTCACATGATTTGAATTTTTTAAAATCATATATAATCATCAGAAAAATCCTATATATTTTTCAATTATCTGCTCACATATCAATTAAAATAAAAATATTATTCATTAGAAAAATGCTGTTTAATTTACTTCATGAATTGTAATTTGGAACATTTATACAATGAATTAGAACTAATTATGAAATTCGAAGAAAACATACAGATAGATGGATTATTATTCATTTAATTTCATATTTTTAGTCTTAAAAAATAATTTCGCTTCAATTGAGGAAAAATAATTCATTTGAATAAATCATTTATATTTTATTCAATTATTTAACTTGATTACCTCCATTTATATTCTATTATATTAATGTGTGATATAAATATATATAAATATATGTATATGTATATATATATATATGCGTGTGTGTGTATATATATATATTACAATCTTTCGTTTACTTTGAAAATGAAAAAAAAATTTAAAAAAAAAAATTTTTTCCACATGATTCAAATTTTTTGAAATTATATATGATTATTAGGAAAATCCTATATATTTTTTAATTATCTGCTCAAATATTAATTAAAATAAAAATATTATTCATTAGAAAAATGCCGCTTGATTTACTTTATGAATTGAAATTTGGAACATTCATACAATGCATCAGAACTGATTATGAAATTGAGAGAAAACATACAGATAGATAAATTATTATTTATTCAATTTCATATTTTTGATTTTTAAAAATTAATTATTTTTTACTTTGAGAAAAATGATTTATTTGAATAAATCATTTTTTATTTTATTAAATCATTTAACCTAATTAGCTCCATTTATATTCTATTATAATAATGTATAATATAAATATATATAAATATATATATATAAGTGTGTGTGTAAATATATATATATATATATATATATATATATATATATATATATATATATTATTGTTTTTAATTTACTTTTGAAAAAAGTGAAATTTCGAGGTAAACATTTTTTTTTACATCATTTAAATTTCTGAAGATTATATATAATCATTAGAAAAATCCTATGAATTTTTCAATTATCTGCTCACATATCAATTGAAATAAAAATATTATTCATTAGAAGAATGCCATTTGATTTACTTTATGAATTGTAATTTGGAACATTGATACAATGGATTGGAACTTATTATGAAATCAAAAGAAAACATACAGATAGATAAATTATTATTCATTTAATTTTGTATATTCAATTTCTGAAAATTAATTATTTTCTAATTCAGGAAGAATAATTTATTTAAATACGTCAATTTTTATTTTAATAAAGTATTCAACTTAATTACCTCCATTTATATTTTATTATATTTATGTATAATATAAATATATATATGTGTGTGTGTATATATATTTATATATATGTAAATATATATATGTATATATATATATATATATATATATATATATATATATATATATATATATATATATAATATAATTCTTGATTTACACTTAAAACAAGGGAAATTTAAAAAAAAAATTTTTCTACATTACTTAAATTTTCTCAAATTATATATAATTATCAGAAAAATCCTATATGTTTTTCAGTTATCTGCTCACATATTATTCAGAATAAAAATATCATTTATTAGAAAAATGCCGTTTAATTTACTTTATAAATTGTAATTTTGAACATTTATACAATGAATTAGAGATAATTATGAAATTTAAAGGAAACATACAATTAGATAAATTATCATTTGTCGGATTTCATATTTTCAATTTTCATAAATTATTTATTCTTTAATTTGAGAAGAATAATTTGTTTAAATAAATCATTTTTGATTTTATTTAATCATTTAACTTAATCACCTCTATTTATATTCTATTATATTAATGTATAATATAAATATATATAAATATATATATATATATATATATATATATATATATATATATATATATATATATATGTGTGTGTGTATTTCAATATATATGTTCAGCCAACACCCAAATTGCCTGGGCGAGGCGAAGTTCGGCTTACCCGCAGCAAGAAGGCAGCACTAAGCAGAGCATAGATCACCCGACAATCGATAGCCAATCAATGAATTTCTAGTTCAAATTCACTGACACTTGCGCATTTCGCTATTCTCTGACGTCACTCGCTACGAATTTTCTTATTGGCTCTTAGCTATGGGACATGCTTAGTCTTCCTCACAGGGAAGAAGACTCGATTTCTAACGGTTTCCGCCATTATTACTTTCGGCTACCTCTAGTTCACCTCGTGTTCTTTTTCTTGCCGCTAATTCTTTATTACTTTGGCTACCTCTAGTTCACCTCGTGTTCTTTTCTTGCCGCTAATTCTTCTAATTCTTTAGCTACTGATAACAACAATTACTGTGTGAGAATTCGCTTTTAAGCAATTATTAAACTAATTGTGATCTTGGGTGCATTCGCTACCACGTGTTGCTCTTGGCATTGTATATATCGGGTAATTCGCTAACTGTATATAGTGTGTCCAATAAAACTCGTTATAATTTTTTTTGCTAAATTTAGTGCGCGCAGTTTTTTTATTGTGACGACCTGTACCAAACCAGATCCCGAGTCTCCTCTATTGTTACTCGCTAAAACAATATATATATATATATTATAATCTTCAATTTACTTTTAAAAGAAGTGACATATGAAAAAAAAAAATTGTTTTTACATTATTTAAATTTTATAAAGTTATATATAATTATTAGAAAAATCCTATATATTTTTGATTTTCATCTGCTCTCATATTGATTAAAATGGAAATATTATTCATTAGAAACATGCCATTTGATATACTTTATGAATTGTAATTTGGAACATTTATACAATGTATTAGAAATAATTATGAAATTTAAAGAAAACGTACAGATAGATAAAGTATTATTTATTTACTTTGATATTTTTGGTTTTCAAAAATTGATTATTCTTTACTTTGAGAAAAATAATTTATTCAAATAAATCATTTTTTATTTTATTAAATCATTTAACCTAATTACCTTTATTTATATCCTATTATATTAATGTATAATATGAATATATATAAATATATATATATATATATATATATATGTATATGTGTGTGTGTTGTGACGTGGTATTTCGTACCCCGTCACTTTGTTTGATTATCGCATTCCCCTAGGTACAGATATCGCTAATAATAACGAAAGCACGTCTGAGGCCAATACTCCAAAAATGAACGACTAATTATCTTTAAGTTGAATTCTCTTTACTAAGCTAATTGTATGCTATTTTCTATTTCTGTAATGCTCTTCGAGAACCATCTGCGAGACCTTCGCGTCAGGATACCAGGACACTGCCTGACAGGGGTCACGTACCAGCTCAACATCGACCACCACCGACTACAGACGAACGAATACCGCTGAAACCACTCCCGATGGATGCCTATCTAGTTGTCGAACAGGGTCGTGCGTGATGCACAAACAGCACCTCCAACTATTTGAGACTTATCGGCCAGGAGCCGAACCACGAACGAATGCTTCTACCGCTCGGATGCATCGTTAGGCGGCGTACAGGGCTGTGCGTCAAAAACACAACAAAGCCTCCCGTCGACGATACTTATCAGCCTGGAGCTGAACCGACCCTAACATCTACTAAGTCGTTGACTATCCAATAGAAGACGGTTTTCTCTTCACGAACCGTCTTATCGAAGGACTGCGGCGTGGAATAGGCTAATGATATGCTGACCACGTGGATCTGGTGGATCTAGTGTGGGGATCCGGGTTGAGGGCCATCACCACCAGATCGTTCCGGCATGAGGGCTTCGATGAGCGAGGGCCGGGATGCAGCGCCGACGAAATAGCTACAACGGAGAGTACCAGTAAAGCAAGGAGTGAGTTACAGTTGATCGCAAGTCCAAAGGACCGGTGACGTAATATTGCCGCACACCTCAATATCGCAACACATAAGCAGTACGACCCCCCCCTCTCACCAACGATACCGCATAGCTGAAGGAAAATATCTCTAACCACCTTCCGACGTCCCGATACCTCGATACCTGTCGTCGAGGGAAAAGAAAAACAAGCGGCGAGGGATTATCGCCGCCTACCCGTGGACCAGGCCACGCGACCTGCTGGTCCAATTAAAATACCGCAAATTTTAGAAAGAATCAAGTGACAGCAGCTCGACGAAAATCAGGATCATCGCTCATCTCGTCACTCTACGTTCAGTTACTGATAACAGCAGACGTGCTTTTAGTAACCGCTCTTTTAGTGACTCTACTTCCAGTTTCGTTAATAGCGCCTTTATTAATCCTACCTTCAGCTTTCGTTAATTTCACAAGTGTTCCTGTTATCGCTTTAATTACCGCTATCGTATCGCATTCTCTCGCACCTGTTAGATCTTCTTTTACGTAAGTGAGGTTCCTTTTCTATTTTGTGAAGCCACGAGATTACTTGCAATATATCCTACCTTTACCTTTATCTCTTTCTCTCTTTACCTTGCAGTTAGTCTGCTTGAGCCAATTGGGCTCGTATCTTTTCTCTTTATCTTGCAGTTGGTCTGCTTGAGCCACCTGGTCTCGTACCTTATTCTCTCTTATCTCTTATCTTGTCCCTTTCTCTGTCTTATTGCAAGTAACTTCGCGACTGGTTGACTATTACTTACGCATTGTAGTGACTATTGCTTTATTTTATTATCTTTCTCTTCTGGAATATTTGAATGTCTAATATCTCTGTCTAGCAGCGCGTTCCGTTGAAGGATCAATTTTTATCTTAGCTACTGAGCATTGCTATTTTGTTATATTTTCTCTGATTAGTTATATCTGTCTCTTTACCTATTACCGTTGATTATCGTATCTTAGTGAGTGTACCGCGGGAGCGATCTTACATCGCTGCGCGGTCCCGCTCGTCGTTCATTTGACATTGGAGTATTGAGCCGTATCGCATAACATCTTTTTTACTATTTTCTTCGCTAATATCGCTGATCGTAGTTGTCCGTAGTCTATTTGGTTTGCCGTACGTCGCATATTAATTATCTTGAATATTGTTTGTCTTATCTTGAATTGCCTTTCATCGTACCGAATATTATCGCTCTTTCTCTCGCACTTACCGCAAACTAGAGACTACGTATTAACTGTTATTCTCTATATTTTATGATAATTTTCTATTCGACCTGTCGCTTGAATTTACCTTGTAATTCATAATTCCCTGTCTGCCTATTTCTGATCATTCTGGTAATGTGATAACTATTACAATTGTTGTATTTCGCATGTGTTCATAATCGCTTCTCATATTTGATGATTTATTTGCCTACCGCTTAATTTAAGTACAGTATATCTTTTCTGTCCTGCCTATCTATCCTAAAACCGTGTTAATCATTACCTTTAATATCGCAAGCTTGCGCATATTTCCCGCTTATTCGGAAAACGTTCCGTTATTTGTTAACTCTCTCGCTTAACTTTTCTCTGGCTGTAAATATTGCTAATTATCGCATTTATCGTAATTGTATCTCAATCTCTTCAGCTGCTTGCTTGTCATTAAACTTATCGCTTCTTGCTTAATATATTTGACATAATTCCTGCTTCACCTGTTTCTTATTTTATCTAATATCCTCTATTTATATTCTTTATATTAATGTATCATATGAATATATATAAATATATATATATATATATATATATATATATATATATATATATATATATATTATAATTTTTGATTTACTTTTGGAAGAAGAGAAATTTTCGAAAAAAAAATTTTTTACGTTATTCAAATTTTTTAAAATTATATATAATTATTCGAAAAATCCTATATATTTTTCAATCATCTGCTCACATATGAATTAAAATAAAAATATTATTCTTCAAAAAAATCCCATTTAATTTACTTTATAAATTGTAATTTGGAACATTTATACAATTAGTTAGATATAATTATGGAATTTACCGAAAACATACAGATAGATGAATTATTATTTTTTTATTTTCATATTTTTAATTTCTAAAAATTGATTTTCCTTCAATTTTAGAAAAATAATTCATTTAAATGAATCATTTTTTATTCTATTAAATTATTTAACTCAATTACCTTCATTGATATTGTTACAAAGGGTGAAATCACCCGTTTTGCCCCCTTTTTAATGATCTAGTAGTAAGCATAGATAAAAGACGTTTATAAACCTCTTATGTCTTTAAAAAGAATAAGGTTGCTGCGCCAACCGACATTATTGTAAAAACAGTCTTGTTTGAGACTTTAAATGAGAAACACGTATCTTGCATTAAGAGCATTTTTCACGATATTCTATTCACGCTCTTGATTTCTTTTAATTTGATAATAAGTAAACTCGCGGATCCATATTTTATTAACGTAACGTCAAAGTACGTTACATTTGGTGTCAGAAGTGGGATCTTGAGTTCTTATTAATCGAGTTCATTCAGTGCGTGAAATACGTGAAATAAACTATGAGTAGCGGTCGTTTGACACGCTCTCGTCGTCGGGAAAGTGGCGAAGAAGAACATTCTATTACCGAAAATCCGCGGGTTCCCGAGTCTATTTGTGCACCTTCAGTGGACTCTTTACCTGTCCCTACGATGGTCTCAGTTCCACAAATCGACCTACTACGGATTATGAGCCAACAACAAGAAGCCGCCGAAAGATATCAACGGCAGCTTCTGGAAACGGCTACTCAACAACAACAACAACTAATCCAGCTGCTTCAAGAACAACAAGAACAACGGAGGCGAGAAGGGGAGGCTCGAGAGCGTTCCGAGACTAGTCTTCACGAACTACTCCGGACAACTGTGGCGGCTCTTTAGTCCGTTCATCAAATGAGTGGCACTGGAGGACTAGCTGTTACATCGCAGGGTTCCAGAGTTGTTACTCCGCTTCCCTCTCCTGTTCCCTCTCTTGTTCCCGTTCCTACTGTTCAGGAGGTCCAACATCCAGGTCGATCCCAGGATGTTCCTGAATCAAGGTCTGTGCCTTTTATTAGGAGAGTAGATGAATCTCCAATTAGTAGAACAAGAGTAAATAATGAGGTTGGTTTTTCCGAGTCTTTGACTCAGGTTCGGCCTCGATATTCTCGTTTTAATCAATTAAATAATTCGAGATTTCCTGAGGTTGCTTCTCAGATTAACGAGAAACCTCTTTATCTTTTTAAACCGCCAATTTTTGACGGAAAGATTCCATGGTCAGATTATGAACGTCAGTTTAATACGATTGCTAAACATAACCAGTGGGACTCCGCCATGAGGGCCCACAGTCTTGCCTCTTGTCTTCGAACGCCGGCTTTGAATGTTTTAACGGCATTGTCTGAGGAAGAAATTTCCGATTATGAGAAACTTAGTTCTGCACTCAAATTGAGATATGGAAATGACCACTTGACGAAACTGTACACGGCACAATTACAGACAAGAAGACAAGGACGAGACGAAGACCTCGCGTCTCTTAGTCAAGATATTGAACGGCTTTCTCGTATAGCTTTGCCAGATCACGAGCCGTCTCGTAATTTATTAGCAACACAAGCTTTTTTAAATGCGATCAATGATCCAGAGATTAAAATGGCCGTTGGAACGTCGGGCCTCACTTCTCTGCGGGAGGCAACGGCCAAAGCCCTCGAGGTGGAGGCAATGAGGAAACAATATTTTGAGCTGAACAAGCTTCGTCGGATTGAGGTGTCCGAAAACACCTCAAAAAGACGAAGTTTTGAACACTCGGAGGAGTCATAGCCTCAAAATTACAGAAATAAAAATAATAACAAGTATTATAATCGTGTAAATCGTGGTTCTCTTCAGAATCAGAGTAACAAACACGAAATTAGAGGCGCAGTTATGACAGATCAAAATGTAGTAACGTGTTTATTTTGTCATAAAATAGGACATGATGCTAATCATTGCTTTTTACTTAAAAAGAATAGTAGAGAAATGATACAAAACTCGCATTCAGATTCCTATAATTGGCGAAGAAGAGATAAAGAGGTTGGGGAAGAAAATCCTCAATCCTCAAACTAACTCTTCTTCTGAGGCTGGTTTGAGGAACTAATTTCAGATGTTTTTATATAAAATTATCAATGGAGTTAACCTCTTTCTTTGAATTATTTTGGTTATGCGTGACAGGCATTCCCAACCTATTTTATTGCCTGTCAGGGAAATGGAGTTCGTCGAAGGTTAGGTAATTTTCGCGACTTCAAATCTCATTTATTGACGAAAAATTTTGATCTTCTCATTCGCTCGTCTGAGCTCAGAGTAGATTTGATTGTTTATTTGCGAGTTTCCCCAGAAACTTCTTTTGCTCGTGTCAGTTCGCGTTCTCGTGAGGAAGAATCGAGCATTTCTTTAGAGCTACTCAGAACTATTCATGAGGTTCATGAGGATTGGCTAGTAAATCAAACCTATTCTTCTTTATCGGCTGCCGTTTTGGTTATAATTGTAGAAACTACAGCCGGCCAAGTTTTTCTAAAACCTTTTTCTTCAGAATCGAGTTTTGTGTCGGATAGGCTTTGGTTGAATAATGTGAAAAGAGCCACGATTATTTTTCGAGGTCGATGAGCGATTGCTTGATTTTCACATTTTATTAACCTTAAGTGTCAGTTTTTGTGAGTACTTTTTCAGGTTATTTGACACAGCCTTTTCCATCCAATCTTTCCCCGATTCCTGAAGATGACTGGTGGTCTTATTTTGAAGAAGGATGCAGAAATGATTCAGATGAGATCGTTTCTTTTCTTTTGAATACATATTTCATTTATTTTATTCAAGTATTCTCTCAAATTCACTTAGTGAATTTGAATTGTTATACCACCACTCACATTTGTCCTCCAAACTCTGGGGTGTGCTGTCTCAGAAGAAGCTTTGGATTCGGTCACCCCACTATTTCCTTATTTCCTATGAAGAGAAGTCTGTTTTATCTTATTTGGTCCTGGAATTGTCGGTTCCCGCTTCGATGTTTTCATCCGAACCTGTTTCGGAGGGATCCTTCATGAAGAAGATTGAATTTCTTTCCGACATCAATCTGGGCCGTTGCGGATAACTTTGAATTCATGAAGCCACATAACACTCATCAACACTAACCTTTATAAAACATGGCACATAAATTTTTGAGATTATTTAACGCTCAACTATCTGCTCAAGGTTTTCTGTGGTTTACCTTGAGACTGTGGGCAAATGCCAGATAGTAAAAAAGGGAGTTCTTAAATTTTTAGAGCCACAGCTCCAACTCACCTTTGAGCACTGACTACTAGAATACTTTTATAATTGTCTTATCTTTTCCGAGTCGGGACGACTCTTTTCCTCGGGGGGGGAGTAGTGTTACAAAGGGTGAAATCACCCGTTTTGCCCCCTCTTTAATGATCCAGTAGTCAGCATAGATAAAAGACGTTTATAAACCTCTTATGTCTTTAAAAAGAATAAGGTTGCTGCGCCAACCGACATTATTGTAAAAACAGTCTTGTTTCAGACTTTAAATGAGAAACACGTATCTTGCATTAAAAGCATTTTTCACGATATTCTATTCACGCTCTTCATTTCTTTCAATTTGATAATAAGTAAACTCGCGGATCCATATTTTATTAACGTAACGTCAAAGTACGTTACAATATTTTATTATATCAATGTATAATAAGAACATATATAAATATATATTTATATATGTGTGTGTGTATATACATATATAAATAAATATATTATGAATTTCCATTTACTTTCAAAAAAAGGGAAATTTTTAAAAGAAATTTTTTTCACATTATTGAAATTTTTTGAAATGATATTTAATTATTACAAAAATCCTATATATTTTTTGATCATCTGCTCACATATGAATTAAAATAAAAATATTATTCTTCAGAAAAAACCCCTTTAATTTACTTTATAAATTGTAATTTGGAACATTTATACAATGAATTAGAAATAATTATGGAATTTACCGGAAACATACAGATAGATGAATTATTATTTTTTTATTTTCATATTCCTAATTTTAGAAATTGATTTTCCTTCAATTTTAGAAAAATAATTCATTCAAATAAATCATTTTTTATTTTATTAAATTATTCAACTCAATTACCTCCATTGATATTTTATTACATCAATGTATAATATGAACATATATAAATATATATTCATATATTTGTGTGTATATATATATATATATATATATATATATATATATATGTATATATATATTATGAATTTCCATTTACTTTCAAAAAAAGAAGAATTTGAAAAAAAATTTTTTTCACATTATTTAACTTTTTTAAAATGATATTTAATTATTACAAAAATCCTATATTTTTTTTAATCATTTGCTCAAATATTATTTGAAATAAAAATATTATTCTTCAGAAAGATGCCATTTAATTCACTTTATAAACTGTAATTTGGAACATTTATACAATAAATTAGAAATAATTATGAAATTTAAAGAGAACATACAGATAGATTAATCAATATTCATTTAATTTCATATTTTTAATTTTCATAAATTAATTATTCCTTAATTTCAGGAAAATAATTTGTTTGAATAAATGATTTTTTATTTCATTTAATCATTTGACTTGATTACCTTCATTTATATTTTATAATATTAATGTATAATATAAATATGTATAAATATATATATACATATGTGTGTGTGTGTGCATATATAGATATATATATACGTATATTTTGATTTTTAATTTACTTTCAAAAAAAGGGAAATTTAAAGAAAAAAAAGTTTTTTCACAGGATTCAAATTTTCAAAAATTATATATAATTATAAGAAAAATCCTATATATTTTTCAATTATCTGCTCACATATTAATTAAAATGAAAATATTATTCTTCGAAAAAATCCCATTTAATTTACTTTATAAATTGTAATTTGGAACATTTATACAATGAATTAGAAATAATTATGAAATTTAAAGAAAACTTACAGATAGATAAATTAATATTTATTTAATTTGGTATTTTTGATTTTCATAAATTAATTATTCCTCAATTTCAGAAAAATACTTTGTTTAAATAAATAATTTTTTATTTTATTTAATTATTTAACTGATTTACCTCCACTTATATTCTATAATATTAATGTATAATATAAATATATATAAATATATATATACGTATGTGTGTTTGTGTGTGTATATATATATACATATATAGATATATTATGATTTTTAATTCACTTTCAAAAAAAGGAGGATTTTTTAAAAAAAAGTTTTCCTACATGATTCAAATTTTTTAAAATTATATAAAATCATCGGAAAAATCCTATATATTTTTTAATTTTCTGCTCACATATAAATTGAATTGAAAATATGATTCATTAGGAAAATGCCACTGAATTCACTTTATGAAATGAAATTTGGAACATTCATACAATTAATCAAAACTAATTATGAAATTAGGAGGAAACATACAGATAGATGAATTATTATTTATTTAATTTCATATTTTTAATTTTTAAGAATCAATTATTCTTTACTTTTAGAAAAATAATTTATTTGAATGAATTATTTTTCATCTCATTAAATCATTCAACCTAATTACCGCCATTTATATTCTATTATATTAATGTATAATATAAGTATATATATATATATGTATGTGTGTGTGCACATATTTATATATATATATGTAAATATATATTATAATTTTACATTTACTTTTTAGAAAAGGGAAATTTAAAAAAAAAAAATTTCTTACGTTATTCAAATTTTTCAAAATTATATATAATTATCAGAAAATTCCTATATATTTTTCAATTATCTGCTCACATATTAATTAAAATGAAAATATTATTCTTTAGAAAAATCCCATTTCATTTACTTCATAAATTGTAATTTGAAACATTTATACAATGAATTAGAAGTAATTATGGAATTTACCGAAAACATATACATAGATAAATTATTATTTTTTTATTTTCATATTTTTGATTTTCAAAAATTAATTTTCCTTCAATTTAAGAAAGATAATTCATTTGAATAAATCATTTCTTATTTTGATAAATCATTTAACCTAATAACCCCTATTTATATTCTTTATATTAATGTATCATATGAATAAATATGAATATATATATATATATATTGTGTGTGTGCATATATATACATATATATATTATAATTTTTGATTTACTTTCGGAAAGAGAGAAATTTTTGAAAAAAACAAATTTTTTACCTTATTCAAATTTTTTAAAATTATATATAATTATTAGAAAAATCCTATATATTTTTTAATCATCTGCTCACATATTAATTGGAATGAAAATATTATTCTTCAGAAAAATCCCATTTAATTTACTTTATAAATTGTAATTTGGAACATTCATACAATGAATTAGAAATAATTATGGAATTTACGGAAAACATACAGATAGATGAATTATTATTTCTTTATTTCCATATTTTTAATTTTTAAAAATTGATTTTCCTTCAATTTAAGAAAAATAATTCATTTGAATGAATCATTTTTTATTCTATTAAATTATTTAACTCAATTACCTCCATTGATATTTTATTATATCAATGTATAATATGAACATATATAAATATATATTTATATGTGTGTGTGTGTGTGTGTGTGTGTGTGTGTGTGTGTGTGTGTGTGTGTGTGTGTGTGTGTGTGTGTGTGTGTGTGTGTGTGTGTGTGTGTGTGTGTGTGTGTGTGTGTGTGTGTGTGTGTGTGTGTATATGTGTATATGTATATATATATTATGAATTTCCATTTGCTTTCAAAAAAAGAGAAATTTAAAAAAAAAATTATTTTTACATTATTTAAATTGTTTAAAATGATATTTAATTATCACAAAAATCCTATATATTTTTCAATCGTCTGCTCACATATTGATTGAAATAAAAATATTATTCTTTAGAAAAATGCCATTTAATTCACTTTCTGAATTGTAATTTGGAACATTTATACAATAAATTAGAAATAATTATAAAATTTCGAGAAAACATACAGATAGATAAATTATTATATATCTAATTTCATATTTTTAATTTCCATAAATTAATTATTCTTTAATTTTAGGAAAATAATTTGTTCAAATTAATGTTTTTTCATTTCATTTAATCATTTAATTTAATTACCTTTATTTATATTCTATAATATTAATGTATAATATAAATATATGTAGATACATATATACATATGTGTGTGTGTGTGTATATATATATATACATATATATTACGATTTTTAATTTACTTTCAAAAAAAGGGAAATTTTAAAAAAAAAGTTTTTTAACATGATTTAAATTTTTTAAAATTATATAAAATCATTAGAAGAATCCTATATATTTTTTAGTTTTCTGCTCACATATCAATTAAAATAAAAATATGATTTATTAGGAAAATGCCATCTAATTTACTTTATGAAATAAAATTTGGAACATTCATACAATTAATCAAAACTAATTATGAAATGAGGAGGAAACATACGGATAGATAAATTATCATTCATTTAATTTCATATTTTCAATTTTTGAAAATTAATTTTTCCTCAATTTAAGAAAAATAATTTATTCAAATAAATCATTTCTTATTTTAATAAATCATTTAACCTAATAACCTCTATTTATATTCTTTATATAATTGTATCATATGAATATATATAAATACATATATATTGTGTGTGTGCATATAAATATACAGGGTCTCCCTAAATTGCCTCCCACGGACTAGCCAGCATGATACCTCGTTAAAATCCAACCGAGAATTTCTTTTTCTGAAGCACGTCCGACGCATAGTTTTTGAATTATAAGCGATAGCGCTAGGCCAATCAGAGTGCACCATGTCATGTAAATTTGCCGCCACGGAAATTGCTGTTTTGTTCGTCTGGGTGAATTATTATTATTCGCTTACGAATTAAATATCGACACCTCCCCTCTCTCGCTGCTGTACCCATTATGCTTGAGGATGCGCTTCTGTTTACACACACAAGTGTGCCGCCCATGGATGTGCGGCCGGCAGCGTGTGCCGCGGCAACAATACCGAGGTCAGCGCCCGCGAAGGGGTACAACAGGGAGAGAGGGGAGGTGCCGATATTTAATTCGTAAACGAATAATAATAACTCACCCAGTCGAACAAAACAGCAATTCCCGTGGCGGCAAATCTAGATGAACTGGTGCACTCTGATTGGCCTAGCGCTATCGCTTATAATTCAAAAACCATGCGTCGGACGAGCTTCCAGAAAATGAATTCTCGGTTGGATTTCAACGAGGTATCATACTGGCTAGTCCATGGGAGGCAATTTAGGGATACCCTGTATATATGCATATATATTTATATTCTATTATATTATTGTATAATATAAATATATATAAATATATATATATATATGATTGTGTGTGTGTATATATATATATATTATCATTTCTAATTTACTTTTAAAAAAAGTGAAATTTTGAGAAAAAAAATTTTTTTTACATGATTCAAATTTTTAAAATTGTATATAATTATAAGGAAAATCCTATATATTTTTTAATTATCTGCTCACATATTAATTAAAATAAGAAAATTATTTATTAGAAAAATGCCATTTAATTTACTTTATGAATTGAAATTTGGAACATTTATACAATGAATTAGAACTAATTATGAAATTGAGAGAAAACACACGGATAGATAAATTATTATTTATTCAATTTTATATTATCAATCTTCGAAAATTAATTATCCTTTACTTTGAGAAAAATAATTTATTCAAATGAATCATTTTTCATTTTATTAAATCATTTAACCTAATTACCTCCATTTATATTCTATTATAATCATGTATAATATATATATATATAAATATATACATATATATATGTGTGTGTGTGTATACATATATATATATGTATATGATAATTTTTAATTTACTTTCAAAAAAAAGAAAATTCAAAGGAAAAAAATTTTTTTCACATTATTTATAATTATTAGAAAAATCCTATATATTTTTTGATTATCTGCTCACACATCAGATAAAATGAAAATATTATCCTTTATAAGAATGCCATTCAATTCACTTTATAAATTGTAATTTGGAACATTCATACTATAAATTAGAAATAATTATGAAATTTAAAGAAAACATACAGATAGATGAATTAATATTCATTTCATTTCATATATTTGATTTTCATGAATTAATTATTCTTCAATTTCAGGAAAATACTTTGTTTGAATAAATGATTCTTTATTTCATTTAAATATTCAACTTAATGACCTTTATTTATATTTTATAATATTAATGTATAATATAAATATATATATGTATATATATACATATGTGTGTGTGTGTGTGTATATATATGTATATATATGTATTATGATTTTAATTTACTTTCAAAAAAAGGGAAATTTTCAAAAAAAATGTTTTTTCACATGATTCGAATTTTTTAAAATTATATCAAATTATTAGAAAAATCCGACATATTTTTTAATTTTCTGCTCACATATTAATTGAAATAAAAATATAATTCATTAGGAAAATGCCATTTAATTTACTTTATGAAATAAAATTTGGAACATTTGTACAATTTATTCAAACTGATTATGAAATTAGGAGGAAACATACAGATAGATGAATTATTATTCATTTAATTTCATATTTTTAATTCTTAAAAATTAATTATTCTTCACTTTGAGAAAAATAATTCATTTGAATGAATCATTTTTTATCTCATTGAATCATTCAACCGAATTACCGCCATTTATATTCTATTATATTAATGTATAATATAAATATATATATATATGTGTGTGTGTGCATATATATATATATATATATATATATATATATATATATATATATATATATATATATATATATATATATATATATATAGATATATTAGAATTTTGAATTTACTTTTGAAAAAAGAGAAATTTTTAAAAAAAAAAAATTTCTTACGTTTGTTACGTCCTCCAGACTTCATATTCCTTTCCCACGCTCTTAGTTACCTCACGCTCTGTAGTCTACCCTTATCGTTCGCGAGTCAGCAGGTTCTCCTGTAACTCGCGGCCAGCTCGCCTGCTACATCCGGCAGAAGCAGGCAGATCTATCCCAGCACTCAAGCAAGACACCTATCCCTCTAAACCAAGACCATACCCTTTTTCCCTTGACCGACTCCGTTGCATTGACCACTAATAAACAATCATATACTTTAAATCGTTTACCTTCCCTTAATACCGATCCCTTTCTATTCCATTCCCTTCCTGCATTGGGAGTAGTAGCACGCGAGTGCATAGTCGACGTGAACGGACCCTACAATAGCCAAATAACATCTTGGCTGGGCGTGGAGTAAGCTCCGATTACCCCTCATCGGAGCCTACGCAATCTACCCCGTAACATTTTGGTGGCAGCGGTTTTGCCCGTCGACCTACTCGTCAGTGCAGTGCTGCATGTTTTCTACGAAAGTGTTCAGTGCTCAAAATTTCTAACGCCGTACCAATCAGTGATAGCCGTGTTACGAAAGAACTCTGGGCCACAAAGTACTGTGACAGGCACGCAGAACCTATTCAACTCGCCACGGATACAGGCTCTGCAAAGAGTCCCCAATCTCAATAACTCCGTCACATTTTGGTACTATTGAAATTCATCGATAGATACGACGTCGAATAACTGTGTAGCGAGTGGAAATTCGGTGCGACAGCCAAGTTAAGTCGCACACCGCATCTGAACACATCACCTTTCGAACCGACGAATATCGAATGGACCCTTCCCGCTCATTCGGACTCCTGCAACCCTGTTAAGAAGAGAACCTGGACCCGAAAGTGACATCGCCCTAAGACCTGGATTACCACACTTATTTATCAGCACGCCACGGAGTACCTCATCTATACCCTCCTCGTGCCGACGCATGACGTGTATCGCCTCTTCAAGTTTCACCTGCGTCCAGCTGCCTAGAACCATGCTGTACTCTGTTTTTGCGTTTACCTTTGCCCTGTAAGTCTATTCTAAGTCTTAGTATTAAGTTGATATTTTTATTCCTGTACTTGCAATACCCTGCTTAAATCAACATGGCACCAACTAACGAAACCGGTTCAAATTTTTGGTCAGTAAAAGATGTCTTGCCGACAATTCCCCCCTTTGACGGCCACAACATGCCCTTTGACTCATTTCTAGAACAATTACGTCACGTAGAGACTCTTATAAAAGCTTCGGATAAAATGACCTTCGCCAAATTTGCGCAATCAAAGGTTACAGGCCCCGCTTCCCAATATTTAATAGGCATTAATTGTAATGACGTCGAGGACCTCATAACTGCCCTTAGCCGAGCATACCGCCCGGATATCCCCATACGCCAGTTATCTGCTCAATTAGATAGAATTACACAACAACCATATGAGCGCATCATAGATTACTCGTGCAGAATAAGAGCAATATCAAAAGAAATAAGCACAGCAATCAAAGCCAAACACCCACCAGACTTAGCAACGCTTCTACTGAACGATCTAAAGAAGGATACCTCTAGATCGTTTATTAGAGGGCTTCGGCCAGAATTGGAGTGGAGAATCGCTACTATCAGACCATTACCAACCTTCGAAACTGCCGTCAGCATGGCCGAAGGTGAAGAAGCCGAGCTAATTAACCGTCAGATGCAATTCTCTGCACATTATTTTACCCCCTCTACACCCATGTGTCTGCCGTTACCCCCCCCATACTGCTCCTCCGTCTCAGGTGCCCACCGCGGCCTCCTCTATCCCCCCCCCTGATGTCATTGCCCACACGTGGTTACGTTTATCAACCAGCGCCTCGTACCGAACCCGGAACCTACGCCCAAGCGCTCCATCCGAACAACAGTTCTGCTGACCACGTTAATGCTCTGCCCAGCACTTGTCAATTTTGTAACCACCAGGGTCACTCCATCACGGAATGTCACCGTTTGCAAAGTAAAAGATATTGTACCAAATGTCGCAGAATGGGCCATTTCCACAATGAATGCAACGTAAACCAAGAACTGCACTGCGACAATTGTAATCGCAGAGGCCACACAGTAGACCGATGTAGATCCTTTCCGCGTAATAACCAAGGCAATGCAGGCTCAAATAAACATTTAAACGGGAACATCGCCCGCGGGGAGAACGCGCCCGCGAGCAATGCAAACAACTAGCGTTCCGATCTTCAAGTCATATCCTCATAACAGCTTCAGCTGACCCTCCACTAATTTCGATCGACACCCCCGAGCTAATAAAAATATCTACATTTATTATTGACACCGGTGCAGACGTCAACTTGGTCAAAGAAAGTTCCGTTAGGCCCCTCGTAAGACGAACAACCGACGAACGTTTGACGCTGACTGGTATAACAGACAAAAAGACGCAAACTATCGCAAAAACGGAAATACGTTTTAATAATAAATCCCATACCTTTCACTTGGTCCCTGACTCGTTTCCGATTCCGCACGACGGCATCTTAGGCCAGCCCTTCTTACGAAAAGAGAAAGCAACTATTTCTTTCAACTCAAACTCGGTGATGCTTGGATCCTCATTGCCAATCCACTTTAGTAAATTCGATGAACCCTCGTCCGCGCCCGAAAAAACGCGCGTAATTACAATACAGGCCCGTACCGTGAAAGCCATCCCACTAATAGTTGCGAACCCAGACACTAAAGTAGGTTACCTTAAACGCATCGATTTAGGCAACAATGTTCTATGTGGTGAAGCGTTAGTTGAAAACCAGAACGGCATCGCTTACTCGTACGCGTTCAATTGTAACGAATCTGCCGTAGAGATAAGACCCCCAACAGTAACCCTAGACGAGTTCGACGAGCCACTGAGTACAGTCATGCCCAACGCTACGCCCACTGCATCGAGTAACCACCACAGCGATGCCCGCGCCAAAACCCTCGTTTCGCACCCAGGCCCTCTCCTCAGCAACTCATTAATTGTTTCTGCCGCCAAGCGTACATCGCGACCGACTAATAATCCCCCCTCCTGCCCCATCCAGTCCACTGACCTCGCGCAACTGCAATCCGATCCTCCTATCCCTGACGACAGTACACCCTGTCCCGGTGCCGCAACAGTGCTCTTGACTGACAGTAGGTCAGAAAGATTGGACGTCCTAAAGAACAGCTTACATCTTGATCATTTGAATGAGACCGAAAAACAATCTATATTTAACCTCGTAACAGAATTTAACCATCTCTTTTACCTCCCAGGTGATAAATTAGGCCACACCAATTTATCTCATCACACTATCCCCACGATGGACAATACGCCTATTCATACCAAACAATACCGTTTTCCCAAAATTCACAAAGACGAAATCGAATCCCAAGTTGATAAACTACTCAAACAAAATCTTATTAAACATTCCTCATCTCCGTATAATTCCCCGGTGTGGATCGTTCCAAAAAAACCGGATAGTGACGGCAATAAACGATGGCGTATGGTAATCGACTACAGAAAACTTAACGAAAAAACAGTCGGCGACGCATACCCCATGCCCGATATCACGAAAATCCTTGACCAGCTTGGCTCAGCTAAATACTTTTCCACATTCGACCTTGCTTCCGGGTTCCACCAAATTCCCATGCATCCGGACCACAGCACGAAAACTGCATTTTCGACACCTAGAGGCCATTATGAATTTTCTCGTATGCCCTTAGGACTAAAGAACGCCCCCGCCACGTTTCAAAGGCTCATGGACCAAGTCCCTCTAGGCCTACAAGGCAACGAGATGTTCGTATATTTGGATGACATAGTTATTTACGCTCGAAACTTGCAAGAACATGAAATTAAATTTCGGAAATTAATGAAGCGACTAACCGCTGCTGGTTTAACTCTACAGCCAGACAAGTGCGAATTCTTGCGCAAGGAAGTCATTTACCTCGGACACCTCATAACCAAGTCAGGAGTAAAACCTGACCCTGGTAAATTAATAGCTGTAAAAGAGTATCCTGTCCCCAAAAGTCCCAAAAACGTTAGACAGTTCCTTGGCCTTTTAGGTTATTACCGAAGATTTGTTCCAAATTTTGGAAAAATTGCTAAATGCCTTAACAATTTAACGAAGAAGGATACCCCTTTCATCTGGACGTCCGAACACCAGTCTGCCTTTGAAACCTTACGCGATTGTTTATGCAAAGAACCAATTCTACAACACCCGGACTTCAACAAACCATTCACGCTCACTACAGACGCGTCAAAATTCGCAATAGGTGCAGTTCTCAGTCAAGATAAAGACGGTGCCGACCTACCGGTAGCATACGCATCCCGAGCCCTCAAGCCCGCTGAATTAAACTACTCGGTACCTGATAAAGAATTCTTAGCCGCCTACTGGAGTATGAATCACTTCCGCCCCTACATCTATGGTCAGAAGTTCACTTTAATAACAGACCACGAGCCACTCAAATGGGTAAAAAGCGTCAAGAAGCCTAATTCCCGTTTATTACGATGGAGCTTAGAACTAGCAGAGTACGACTTCGATACGAAATACAAGTCCGGAAAATCTAATACCAACGCTGATGCTCTGTCCAGGAACGCACCGCCCGACACCGCTCAAATTCTTCCCATAGATGCAAAACGCCCCCGTCCAACGACTGAAGCCTCTAGCGATAAACCAAAAAAACGCACTAAAAAGACTCATCAGTACCCCAGACGCCCTCGACAGACCACAGACGAGTCCACCAACCCAGCTCCACTGAAACACCCTAAAATCTCACAACCCTGTAAGATGATATACTCCTCTGATGCCTCTGATTCCTCTGATCTCTCCGACGATGAGTTCAGCGATAAAGAAACTCCGTTGCTCAAAACCCCCCTCGTTACCCCGGCACCGATCCCAGAACATCACCAACCTAAACGCCATCGCGAAACAAATTCTTCAACAAATCCTGGGCCTCATAAAAGACCATACCTGAGCTATTTTTCAGATTCTTCCCTTAGCTCGGATGACTTACAGACCCCAGAAACTGAATCAGGAACCGATGACCTTTGTCCAACCACCGATTTACCGGGCCCTGCTTATAGCGATTTCCTCATAGAAAGCGAAACTTTTCCTCTCATGCGTAATAGACGTATCAAAGAAATAAAAGCTGACCTATTACAGCAAAAGGATAACTTGGCTCATTGCATATCGGCTGACTGCCAAATGTCAAAAGGAATCGCTTCAGAACTGACAGAACGTAGATTCATAAACCGCGAACAACTTAGAGAATTCGACGCGACTGTGACTGACGTTATTTCTGTGGTGCATGGAAACCGGAAAATCTATAACCTAGTTACGAAGTCCAAATACAGCGACAAACCTTTGCCCCACGTTTTTTTTGACACCTTGGTTAACTTTAGGAAAACCTTGCAAGAAGATGGCGTAACATCCGTCTCGATACCATTGATAGGTTGCGGACTTGACAAATTAGAATGGAGCGCGGTACGCAGAATGATCCATTACGTTTTCAAAAATTCGAAAATAAGAATCACCGTTTGCCGCCTCGACTCTCCGCTTCCTGCCACCGCGCGCCCCTGCATTACACCCCCACCCGTTTATACTAACCTTCCTGACCCTGTCCCTTCCACATCTGGATTACCCCCCCGCCGCCATCTGCGAAAGGAATCGGAACGTCCGACTAAACCTGCAGCACCTCGTCCGATTTCACCTCCACCCCCACCCACTAACGTCATCATGCCCTCCCCTGTCGGGCCTCCGCGTCCCGCTAGGAGATACCCCCCCGCTACTTCCAGGCCGACGAACCCTTCCTTACACTCCTGTTCCCCTCCCCCCTCGCCCCTCCCGCCCACCTCTGATAACGACGACAGTTCCGACTTGCTCACAGACGCTGAATACTATACGTGCACTCAACAATTCGACTCCCATATGGAAATTACTGACCATAACCATGACAGTGCTCTCAACACTAACGATGATCAAATTAATGACCCTCACGGTTTCGCATATTTTATTGACAACTTGGACGACATACCAGTATCGGACAATGTCAAAGATACCAATGATGGACTTTTGATGCTCAAAACCAACTATGCGCACTTCATATCGACAGACTGCGCTTGGATCAAAGGTATACCAGCCCAACTTGCCGGCGAGAATATGGTTGACCCAAAAATAGTAATGAGGCCTCGTCCGCGAAAATTTGATATCATTGAATCTAAGCACAATAGTCGACGTATTTTCACCCTAGTATTGAAAACAAAAGGCTCAGATAAAAGCAATCTATACGATATCTTCAAGCTATTGTCCAAACTGAAAACGGCCTTAGCCGATTCAAACCTAAAGTCTCTTGCCCTCCCGATAACCGATGACAGTTTAGACGCTCTCGATCCTCGCGTTATCCGAAAACTTCTATCCTATATTTTCGCAGACTTAGAAATTCAAATCATCCTTTGTCGAAACACGACTGTCATCCCAGACGAATGTTTACGAAAAGAAATAATCAGAGAATGCCACGAATCGTTGATCGGCGGTCATCAAGGTGTCACTAAAATATATAACCGCATTAGACAAAAGTATTTTTGGCCCCGTATGAAAGAACAAATCCAAGATTCCATAAGAACTTGCGAGAGTTGCCAAAGAAAAAAATTGGTCAGAGTAAAAACCAAATTGCCAATGATGATAACGGACACGCCTGCCGATGCATTCGACAAAGTGGCATTAGATATTGTTGGACCTCTACCCCTTACTAAATCGAACAACAAATATCTTTTGACGATACAATGCAATTTGACAACATTCCTGGACGCCATCCCTTTACCTGATGCCACCGCCAAAACTATAGGCGCAGCATTCGCAAAAGAATACATTACACGTTACGGTGCTCCTCGAGCAATACTCACAGACCAAGGACAGAATTTTATGAGCACAGTGATCAAACATCTTTGTAAACTTTTCAAAATTAAGCAAATACGAACCACAGCTTACCGCCCACAGTCTAACGGATCGCTAGAACGCAGTCACCTTGTTCTCACTGAGCACATCAAACACTACACGGATGCTGATAAAGACTGGGACGATTACATCCGCTTTGCAATTTTTTGTTATAACACCGCGAAGCACGAAGGTACTAACTTCACCCCCCGCCAACTAATTTTTGGCTCTCAAGCCAGACTCCCAACAGACGCGAACCCTGCCAGCGCGTATACTCGTTCCTACGATTCCTTCCTTCTAGACTTAATCGCTAATCTATCCAGCATACGAAAACACGCCGCGTCCAACCTACAACAAGCAAAGCATCGTTCCAAGATGTATTACGACCGTAACGTCAACAGCCAAAATTTCGAAGCAGGTCAAAAGGTCTATCTACTGAACGAAACCCGATCCAAATTCGACGACCACTATAAAGGAGTGTATACGATTAAACGTATAATTGACAATATTAACGCTGAAATTTGGATTACCCCCCGAAAAACTAAAATCGTCCATTTCAATAAATTGAAATTGGCACACTTAACCGACTAATTGACCTGGACCGACGCTTGAACGAATACGAACTTGACCTGTCCAGTTTAGTAGACGCTATCCCCTTAGCCCAAAAAGGTATCGTCCAACCTAAAATTCTATCACCAGAACAAATTATTTCCAGCCTTAAACATATCCCTCACCCGCGTCGTACAAAACCCCAAATTCCTACGCGCCATGCCATCCACCACCCGCACCTAGAAATAATACCATTTCCCGATGATCTGCCTACTCGCTCTTCGTCGCTGCTCCGGACCCAATCGGAAATTGAAATGACGGAACTAGGCATACCTAAGCCGCGTAAATTGCTCCCCGAGCAAAGCCTTAACGATAGCTCCGAACCACTCGAAGTTTGGCGCTAAGCCCTCCGCTATTAGCAATTATATTCTTTCATTGCCTTATTCTGCCCATAATAATCTGCAGCCATAATATAATCATCAGCACGTTGCATAAGTTTCGTTTATAACATACACAATATCTATCATATATACAATATCTATCATATATACCACCACATTTATAAGATGTCATTTATAAAATTTTTTTTTTTTTTATTCAAATGTACACTAACCCACTTAAACGCGCACTAACATCTAGGCGCTAGATTTTAAGACCTTTCTTTGTAATATTCTGTAAGTGAGTCACTACGTTTCATGGCCTTCCGCTTCCTTCCGAACATTCTATTTCGTACCCTCACCGAATGTTCTTCCCCAAGGGGGGGCGTGTTACGTCCTCCAGACTTCATATTCCTTTCCCACGCTTTTAGTTACCTTACGCTCTGTAGTCTACCCTTATCGTTCGCGAGTCAGCAGGTTCTCCTGTAACTCGCGGCCAGCTCGCCTGCTACATCCGGCAGAAGCAGGCAGATCCATCCCAGCACTCAAGCAAGACACCTATCCCTCTAAACCAAGACCATACCCTTTTTCCCTTGACCGACTCCGTTGCATTGACCACTAATAAACAATCATATACTTTAAATCGTTTACCTTCCCTTAATACCGATCCCTTTCTATTCCATTCCCTTCCTGCATTGGGAGTAGTAGCACGCGAGTGCATAGTCGACGTGAACGGACCCTACAATAGCCAAATAACACCTTGGCTGGGCGTGGAGTAAGCTCCGATTACCGCTCATCGGAGCCTACGCAATCTACCCCGTAACACGTTAATAAAATTTTTCAAAATTATATATAATTATTAGAAAAATCCTATATAGTTTTCAATTATCTGCTCACATATTGATTAAAATAAAAATGTTATTCATTAGAAAAATGCCATTTCATTTACTTTATAAATTGTAATTCAGAACATTTATACAATAAATTGGAAATAATTATGGAATTTACCGAAAACATACAGATAGATAAATTATTATTTTTTTATTTTTATATTTTTAATTTTCAAAAATCAATTTTTCTTCAATAAGGAATAATAATTCATTTGAATAAATCATTTCTTATTTTGATAAATCATTCAACCTGATGACCTCTATTTATATTCCTTATATTAATGTATAATATAAATATATATAAATAGTATATATAAAAGTATATGGGCTATTCCGCGTCAACCGGATCAGTCATCTCTCAGATATTTTTTTAATTTGGCATGTGGATTGTGTAGGGGGAGTTAGATTTCTGTGCCAAAGCGTGAATCTCATAATGCAAAATTCGATTTTTTATTAACAATAACAAATTAGACTCCCATTTTTTTCAAAAATTCATAACTTCGGCAAAAAATTAGGTACAATATTTTTTTTTCTTCAAATTGCGCGGAATGCTCCTTAGAATTTAACAAAAAATACGAAATGTTAAAAAAAGTTGTTATCAATTGTTTATTTAACAATTAATTTTTCAAAGATTTTTAAAACAGTGAATGACACCATCAAAAAATTTTTTTCAAAATTCTGACATGTTCCTTGAACTGTACTACAATCTGTGAATTAATTCCAGAGGGCTGTTTTTCTTCGTTTCCGAGTAAAAAAATCATTAAAGGTGTCGATGCGCATGAAATTGCGGCGCGCCGAGTCTCTACGTAACGGCGGGCGGCCGGTTGCCGTCCACCGCTAGCCCGCGGTGGCGTCGCAGCGTTAATTTAGAGTCATTTTCACGATGTAGGACATGATTGAAGAATCTGAAAAAATACTGTACCTTCACAAGGCCTGCTCAAAGCGATAAGTGAAGTTTCAAGAATGCGTTTTTCACGGTTTTTTTATTACAGAGATTCAAAATAACGGTTACACACCATGAGAGTGCACATAAATGATAATAATTACATAACTTGCTACTTATTTTAAAATAAAAACACATTCTTGAAACTTGACTTATCGCTTTGAGCAGGCCTTGTGAAGGTACAGTATTTTTTTCAGATTCTTCAATCATGTCCTACATCGTGAAAATGACTCTAAAATAACGCTGCGACGCCACCGCGGGCTAGCGGTGGATGGCAACCGGCCGCCCGCCATTACGTAGAGACTCGGCGCGCCGCAATTTCATGCGCATCGACACCTTTAATGATTTTTTACTCGAAAACGAAGAAAAACACCCCTCTGGAATTGATTCACAGATTGTAGTACAGTTCAAGGAACATGTCAGAATTTTGAAAAAAATTTTTTGATGGTGTCAGTCACTGTTTTAAAAATCTTTGAAAAATTAATTGTTAAATAAACAATTGATAACAACTTTTTTTTAACATTTCGAATTTTTTTTTAAATTCTATGGAGCTTTCCGCGTAATTTGAAAAAAAAAAATATTGTACCTAATTTTTTGCCGAAGTTATGAATTTTTGAAAAAATGGGCGTCTAATTTGTTATTGTTAATAAAAAATCGAATTTTACATTTTAGATTCGCGCTTTGGCACAAAAATCTAACTCCCCCTACACAATCCACATGCCAAATTAAAAAAATATCTGAGAGATGACTGATCCGGTTGACGCGGAATAGCCCATATATATATATATATATATATATATATATATATACATATATTTATATATATTTATATTATACATGATTGTAATAGAATATAAATGGAGGCTGAATGATTCAATAAAATGAAAAATGATTCATTCAAATAATTTATTTTTCTCAAAGTAAAGAATAAATAATTTTCAAAAATTGATAATATGAAATTAAATGAATAATAATTTATCTATCTGTATGTTTTCTCTCAATTTCATAATTAGTTCTAATTCATCGTATAAATGTTCCAAATTTTAATTCATAAAGTAAATTAAATAGCATTTTTCTAATAAATAATATTTTTATTTCAATCAGTATGTGAGCAGATAATTGAAAAATATATAGGATTTCTCTACCGATCATATATAATTTTAAAAAATTCAAACAATTTCAAAAAAATATTTTTCTTTTAAATTCCTCTTTTTTTAAAAGTAAATTGAAAAATATAATATATATATGTTTACACACACACACACATATATATATATATACATATATATATATTTATATATATTTACATTATACAATAGTATGATAGGATATAAATGGAGGTAATTAAGTTAAATGATTTAATAAAATAAAGAATAATTCATTTAAACAAATTTTATTTTCTCAAATCAAAGGGTAAATAATTTATGAAAATTAAAAATATAAAATAAATAAGTAATAATTTATCTATCTGTGTGTTTTTTTTAGATTTCATAATGAGTTTATGAAGTAAATTGAATGGCATTTTTTCAATGAATCACATTTTTGTTTTAATCAATATGTAAGCAGATAATTAAAAAATATATAGGATTTTTCTAATGATTATACATAATTTTGAAAAATTCGAACAACGCAAAAAAAATTTTTTTTTTTTAAATTTCTTCTTTCCCAAAAGTAAATCTAAAATTATGATATATATATATATATATATATATATATACCGGGACAATCTCTTGAAACTATACATATAATGTGCATGCGCGAGTTTTATCGGCTGCTCGGGCAGGTTGGCCACTCCGAGTTTCAGCTGTCAAACTCTGTTTCTGGTGGCATAGTAGTTCGTACGAATTTTTGAGGTTAGAATCTCAAACAGTCGAGGTAGTGACTCAGAAAGTTGATGCTAATGCTCTTTGAAAATTGGCTTCATTCGACTAAAATGAGAAATCTGTTTAAATGTTGGGTGCTTGGAAGAAAGGCAGCAGGTAGGTGCGAACACTTTATTTAATCATTTTTATTATTTCGTACATTAGAAATAACAATGGAATTTTTATCTATCAACAGGTGATACGGCTAAAATAATTACATCTCTGATATTCACTGTTATCTGCCCATTCAATTTGTCAGACGTACAAAGATCATCGCCACTTTCAAGCAACTAAGCAACTTTCTCACTCTTTTGTGATTTCAGGCGGTAATATTGAATTTCATCACTTTCGAAAATGAGACATTAAACCGAGCGTTCAAGAAATTTAAATATCTCACTATCTGTAACGGAACTGTGAATATTTTTTTTTTCTTGAAAATAGTTCAACAAAATTTACGAATAGTCGATAGTCAATGTATTTTTTCCGATTAACAAATTATTGCTACTACTATTTGAAATTTCCGAATGATTATCAGAATTTATTTCGCAAATTTTCAATGATGTTCGATTAAATAAATGAAGGGAACCTAATACTCAAATTGAAAATTCAAGTAATATTAGATTTATTAAAATGATTTCTGTATTTCATGTTAGTGCGGTTCGAAACAAAGAAAATCTAATCGAAAGCGTAGAACTCAGGAACGTAAATCACATCCTGTGACACAAGTTGAAAATCAAGTTTCTCAAAATGCGCCTCAATGTCACAATTAGCTTCAAGGACAATCATGTTTTAGAGTAATGTCAATTTTAAAGTAATGTAAAGATTGTGTCCCTTGTTCCATCAAAATAAATGAATATCTAATTTTTAACGAAGTTTATGAAGATTTTTTTCCAACTAATGTAATCCGATACAATATCTTGTTTATAGTCCTCCGAACATCACCTTCTAACAAGGATATTTGGAAAGAGTCCCTTTGTTGCAGAAACCATTATAAAATTCTTGGTTTTCAATTCGTGCTATTGAATAACCCTGTGTTTCAGGATCCATTTTCAATCTCAAAATGGGATTTTTTTTGCTCCAGATAATGCTAACATGAAATGCAGAAATAATTGCGGTACATGGAGATTCACAAGCTTTCAGTCTTAACGTAGGACCCTATAAAGAGTGTAAAATTGAATTTGGTTTCAAGTTATCGTGCAACTAGCTAGCCAGATGACACCGTCAACTAAGATTAAATTTGAAGACATTTTTAACTGAACTTATTTAACAGTTCTAGATTTAGATTAATTCAGTATGCCTAGCAAAATTCAACCCTACAATCTAATTGAGGACTTGAAAAACTATTTATCTGAATTCAATGCCAAAGATAGTAAAAGTAAGCTTCAAAATAAGATACCAAATCAAATGGTATAAAGTTTGAAAAACAATGCTGGTCAATAATAATGCTTAAATTACAATGGTGCACAGAATGATTCCTCGGTAGAATGAATTGGCAGCAACGGTTAAGTAACAAACTTATCGCTATTGGCTCGATCAAAGTAAAATGATGGGGTATTCAGCCATTATGATCTGTAGTATATCCCGCTCTTCAATTTTGCCTCAACTGATGTTAAGAAGGTGGCGATGGCCTGATAAAATTCACTCTGGCACCTGATGTCTGACGAAACAACCAGGTTCGATGGTTCTAATGATTGCACCGCGCGAGAAACCAGGATCCTTGCCACCTAAACGTTTTGACCATCAGGTAAGACATAATTTACCTCGTGTTAATTAAAGTTTAAACTTCAAGCCTGCCGAGAAAAAAACCAATTTTATCATTGAATCCATGTTAAAATATTGTTATTGTCAAAGATCACGTAATTGGAAATTTACTTACATTCTTCCATGCCTGACAAATTTAGTCCCGCTTTGACAATGAATTATTTCGTACCTGAAAATATGAGAAGCTATTATTATCAAACAGGATCTTTCGGTATTTTTGAAGGCAAAAGAAACGGCAGCACTTTTTGAAAGGCCACCAATGGCCAGACGAGGGGTGATCAGAAGAGTGGAGATTGGCCTCCCAGTGTTTTCGGACGATTGTCTTGTAAGTTATTGTTTTGTTTCCTAATTTTTCATTAATAGCATGATTTACACTGTAATATTAACTGTTGTTCTTTTTCTCTTTTTATTCTTGGATATCTGGTGAACCCTCTTTGTTAACGGAACATTGATTGTTGTACAATGGAGCTGCAAAAACTTTGTCAACTAATCAATGATGTCGGCGAGGTTTTTTGTGAGTATTGCGTCGGGTACGTTTTCTGTTAATTGCTACTTTTTGTCCTCCTAAGCTTCGTGTTTAAGATGAATAATTTCTTTATTCCTTGTTACTCATCTCTTTTATTTATTTCATGTTCATCGGCACTCATTACTGACTTCTGGAGCACTGCACCGTAACGAATCTACTCTGGAAATATCTACTGGGTCTCAACCATTCATTTATTTTTAATTTTATGTAAATAAAGAATCTGTTCACAATAAACATTGTTTTTACTTACCTACCTCTGTTTGTCCAGATTCCCACTTGTTAATGACATTTCACGTTGAATGTCAGATTTCTTCTTTCAATAAATAACACCCAATTTCTGTATGATTTGATATTTGCTTTTCCGTTGAATTCTTTATTGCGTCGGTTGAATATCTTCCTAAATCAACCACGGTATTGCTGAACAATACTATTCTTCTTGAACAATTCACGCTACGTAAAAATAAACAGCAGCATAACCTCAATCCACGGCTTTCACGCGAGAGAATTACAGCTTTTGTTTCATTTTGTGTACGTTGGCGCCTTGCTCAGCAGATGAAAACATCACCGCGGCGCGATTTCACCGACCAATGAGATTAAATTATTTGGCGCATGCGCGTTATATGTATAGTTTCAAGAGATTGTCCCAGTATATATATATATACATGCACACACAATACAGGGTGTCCCTAAATTGCCTCCCACGGACTAGCCAGCATGATACCTCGTTAAAATCCAACCGAGAATTTTTTTTCCGGAAGCTCGTCCGACGCGTAGTTTTTGAATTATAAGCGATAGCGCTAGGCCAATCAGAGTGCACCATTTCATCTAGATTTGCCGCCACGGATATTGCTGTTTTGTTCGTCTGGGTGAATTATTATTATTCGTTTACGAATTAAATATCGGCACCTCCCCTCTCTCCCTGTTGTACCCCTTCTCGAGCGCTGACCTCGGTATTGTTGCCGCGGCATACGCTGCCGGCCGCACATCCATGGGCGCACACTTGTGTGTGTAAACAGAAGCGCATCCTCAAGCATAAGGGGTACAGCAGCGAAAGAGGGGAGGTGCCGATATTCAATTCGTAAACAAATAATAATAATTCACCCAGACGAATAAAACAGCAATTTCCGTGGCGGCAAATCTAGATGAAATGGTGCACTCTGATTGGCCTAGCGCTATCGCTTATAATTCAAAAACTATACGTCGGACGATCTTCCGGACAAGAAATTCTCGGTTTGATTTTAACGAGGTATTATGCTGGCTAGTCCGTGGGAGGCAATTTAGGGACACCCTGTATATGTATATATTTATATATATTTATACTAGTATATTTATATTATACATTAATATAAAGAATGTGAATAGAGGTCATTAGGTTAAATGATTTATTGAAATAAGAAATAATTTATCTAAATGAATCATTTTTCTTAAATTGAAGGAAAATTAAATTTTAAACATTGAAAACATGAAAACAAAAAAAAAATAATTCTTCTGTCTGTACGTTTTCGGTAAATTCCATAATTATTTCCAATTCATTGTATAAATGTTCCAAATTACATTTTATAAAGTAAATTGAATGCATTTTTTCAATGAATAACATTTTTATTTTAATCAATATGTGAGCAGATAATTAAAAACTATATAAGATTTTTCTAATAATTATATATAATTTTGAAAAATTTGATGAACGTAAGAAATTTTTTTTTTTCAACAATTTCTCTTTTTTCAAAAGTAAATTCAAAATTATAATATATATATATATGCACACACACATATATATATATTGTGACGTGGTATTTCGTACCCCGTCACTTTATTTAATTACCGCATTTCCCTAGGTGCAGATATCGCTAGAAATAACGAAAGCACGTCTGAGGCCAATACTCCAAAAATAAACGACTAATTATCTTTAAGTTGAATTCTCTTTACTAAGCTAATTGTATGCTATTTTCTAATTCTGAAATGCTCTTCGAGAACCATCCGCGAGACCTTCGCGCCAAGATACCAGGACACTGCCTGACAGGGGTTACGTACCAGCTCAACATCGACCACAACCGACTACAGACGAACGAATACCGCTGAAACCACTCCCGATGGATGCCTATCTAGTTGTCGAACAGGGTCGTGCGTGATGCACAAACAGCACCTCCAACTATTTGAGACTTATCGGCCAGGAGCCGAACCACGAACGAATGCTTCTACCGCTCGGATGCATCGTCAGGCGGCGTACAGGGCTGTGCGTCAAAAACACAACGAAGCCTCCCGTCGACGATACTTATCAGCCTGGAGCTGAACCGACCCTAACATCTACTAAGTCGTTGACTATCCAATAGAAGACGGTTTTCTCTTCACGAACCGTCTTATCGAAGGACTGCGGCGTGGAATAGGCTAATGATATGCTGACCACGTGGATCTGGTGGATCTAGTGTGGGGATCCGGGTTGAGGGCCATCACCACCAGATCGTTCCGGCATGAGGGCTTCGATGAGCGAGGGCCGGGATGCAGCGCCGACGAAACAGCTACAACGGGGAGTACCAGTAAAGCAAGGAGTGAGTTACAGTCGATCGCAAGTCCAAAGGACCGTTGACGTAATATTGCCGCACACCTCAATATCGCAACACATAAGCAGTACGACCCCCCCCTCTCACCAACGATACCGCATAGCTGAAGGAAAATATCTCTAACCACCTTCCGACGTCCCGATACCTCGATACCTGTCGTCGAGGGAAAAGAAAAACAAGCGGCGAGGGATTATCGCCGCCTACCCGTGGACCAGGCCACGCGACCTGCTGGTCCAATTAAAATACCGCAAATTTGAGGAAGAATCACGTGACAGCAGCTCGACGAAAATCAGGATCATCGCTCATCTCGTCACTCTACGTTCAGTTACTGACACTGACAGTCGTGCTATCGTAATCTTCTGTGTCTTATCGCTTTGTACCTTATCGCATTCTCTCGCACCTGTTATATCTTCTTTTACGTAAGTGAGGTTCCTTTTCTATTTTGTGAAGCCACGAGATTACTTGCAATATATCGTACCTTTACCTTTATCTCTTTCTCTCTTTACCTTGCAGTTGGTCTGCTTGAGCCAATTGGGCTCGTATCTTTTCTCTTTATCTTGCAGTTGGTCTGCTTGAGCCACCTGGGCTCGTACCTTATTCTCTCTTATCTCTTATCTTGTCCCTTTTTCTGTCTTATTGCAAGTAACTTCGCGACTGGTTGATTATTACTTACGCATTGTAGTGACTATTGCTTTATTTTATTATCTTTCTCTTCTGGAATATTTGAATGTCTAATATCGCTGTCTAGCAGCGCGTTCCGTTAAAGGATCAATTTTCATCTTAGCTATTGAGCATTGCCATTTCGCTATATTTTCTCTGATTAGTTTATATCTGTCTCTTTACCTATTATCGTTGATTATCGTATATTAGTGAGTGTACTGCGGAAGCGATCTTATATCGCTGCGCGGTCCCGCTCGTCGTTCATTTGACATTGGAGTATTGTGCCGTATCGCATAACATCTTTTTCACTATTTTCTTCGCTAATATCGCTGATCGTAGTTGTCCGTAGTCTATTTGGTTTGCCGTACGTCGCATATTAATTATCTTGAATATTGTTTGTCTTATCTTGAATTGCCTTTTATCGTACCGAATATTATCTTTCTTTCTCTCGCACTTACCGCAAACTAGAGACTACGTATTATCTGTTATTCTCCATATTTTATGCTAATTTTCTACTTGACCTGTCGCTTGAATTTACCTTGTGATTCATAATTCCCTGTCTGCCTATTTCTGATCATTCTGGTAATGTGATAACTATTACAATTGTTGTATCTCGCATGTGTTTATAATCGCTTCTCTTATTTTATGATTTATTTGCTTACCGCTTGATTTAAGTACAGTATATCTTTTTCTGTTCTGCGTATCTATCATAAAACCGTGTTAATCATTACCTTTTCGTATCGCGAGCTTGCGCATATTTCCCGCTTATTCGGAAAACGTTCCGTTAATTGTTAACTCTCTCGCTTAACCTTTCTCTGGCTGTAACTATTGTTAATTATCGCATTTATCGTACTTGTATCGCAAACTCTTCAGCTACTTGCTTGTCAGTAAACTTATCGCTTCTTGCTTAATATATTTGATATTATTCCTGCTTCACCTGTTTCTTATTTTATCTATTGGATTCGACTCCGCCCCTCTACCATTATCTTGTCTCTCTGAGCGAACCGTGCAAAACCGTCGTAGAACCTGACCTTACCTTCATCTATTACCTTTACCTTTATCTTTTTGTCTAATTATCTATTTTTGACGCATGTGCGTCTGGCGCCCAACAATCGTATCTTTCTCTCTTAGTATCTCTCTCTATCTAATCATTCAGGTTAGTGACTGCGCCGTAGGGTAACCAATTATCGTTGTATCGTTTTACCCTCAACTGTATGAAAAATATTGGTTACAATATATATATATATATATATATATATATATTTATATTATACATTAATATAATAGAATATAAATGGCGGTAATTGGGTTGAATGATTCAATGAGATAAAAAATGATTCATTCAAATGAATCATTTTTCTCAAAGTGAAGAATAATTAATTTTTAAAAATTTAAAATATGAAATTAAATGAATAATAATTCATCTATCTGTATGTTTCCTCCTAATTTCATAATTAGTTTTAATAAATTGTATCAATGTTCCAAATTTTATTTCATAAAGTAAATTAAATGGCATTTTCCTAATAAATTATGTTTTTGTTTTAATTAATATGTGAGCAGAAAATTAAAAAATATGTAGGATTTTTCTAATAATTTTATATAATTTCAAAAAATTTGAATCATGTGAAAAAACATTTTTTCTGAAAATTTCCCTTTTTTTGAAAGTAAATTAAAATCATAATATATATATATATATGTATATATATATATATGTGGGATCTGGATTACTGGGATCCTACGTATTAAAGCGTGCGATGGGTGAAATATAAAAGGATGTTTATTAAGTTTTACAGGTGCGTGATTACGGAGATCTGGTTATAGCGCGGTTACAATAACGGTTCTCTAGCGTGTGTTGATTTTGACTATCTGCGAGGTGATGCGAAGGATCTTCGCTCTCGTTTTTGCCCGCTGGAGTGAGGAAAGCGCGCTGAGGATTATTTCCGAAATTGGGCGATAAACGCCGAGCATTGCCTCGCTCTAATACTAGACCGAGTGCGTGTATGTGGCAGGCGCCACATGTCTCCCCTTCTTGGAGAAATACTGTGTAGTATTTCAAGCTGGAAACAGAAAAAGAAAAAAAAAACTGGCAAGATAAAAATTTGGGTTATTTCTCATTCCTTTGTCTTTTGCGTGCAGGCTTGTTGAGTGCGTGGATGGAGCGTAAGACGAAATTACAGCGCGAGTCGGACTTGTTTTTTCTTTTTTGAAGTCGCGGTCGTTGGGGCGTCGTTGTTTGCGACGGGCTGGTGTACGCTCAATGCTGACGGTCCGGCCGTGTCGTGTTGGCTTGGGAGTTCGTCGAGCAGCAGATACGCGGGTTTCAATCTGTCGATCGAAACTGGCGTGTTTCTTCCACGTAGTTTGACAGTGAAGTATTTCTCGTGCTTGTCGACGACTGGGTATGGGCCGTCGTACGGGGCGGAGAATGACGGTCGCACTTGGTCGTTTCGGATAAAGACGTGTGACGCGTTTGCGAGGTCTTGGTGCACAAAGATGCGCTGGTGTGTGTGGCGCGATGCGGGTTCTGGTGCCAGATCTTGGAAGTTCTTCCTCAGCATCCGTACCAGTTCGGGGGCGGTCGTGTCTTGCCTTGAGGGCGCAAGGAATTCGCCTGGCAGTCGTATCGGTTCGCCGAGGACGAGTTCAGCGGGAGTCGCTTCGATGTCCTCTTTGTACGCGGCTCGGAGTCCGAGTAGCACGGCGGGAAGCGCGTCGTACCACGTGTCCTCGTGACAGAGTAGCGCTGCTTTTAGCTGACGGTGGAGGCGTTCTACGAGTCCGTTAGCTTGCGGGTGGTAAGCCGTTGTGCGTTTGTGTTTGAAGCCTAGGAGTTCCGAGAGTTTTTTGAATAAGTTTGACTCAAATTGTTCTCCCAGGTCTGAAGTAATGCGCAAGGGAATGCCGAAGTGTGCAATCCACGATAGCATTAGCGCGTGAGCGACTTTTTCTGTTGAGCCGTCTTCGAGCGGCACGGCTGCTGGATAGCGCGTGAAACGGTCCACGATCGTGAGGCATTTTGTGCGGCCTTTCGACGGCGGCAGCGTGACCAGATCGATGTGGATGTGTTCGAAGCGTCGAGACGGTGGTTCGAAATTGGCAATGGGCGAGACTGTGTGTCGCGATATCTTGCTGCGTTGGCAAGGCACGCAGCATCGAGCCCACTCGTTGCAATCTTTGTTGATCGACGGCCATACGTAGCGTCGAGCAATGAGGCGTCGAGACGCGCGTTGTCCGGGGTGTGCCGCTGAGTGTAAGGAATGGAACACTCGCTTCCTGAGGGGAGCGGGCACGTACGGGCGCACTGTACCTGACGAAGTATCACAGTACAGAGTCACATCTGGGTCCTGGTAACGGAGGCGTCTGAGGTCGAGCGCGTGGTTGTTGTTTTCTAGCAGTTGGCGTAGCTCGTCGTCTTCGCGTTAAGACTGCGCGAGCTCCTGTGGCGAAACTGCTGCTGCGATCGCGTCGACGCGCGACAGCATGTCTGCTACGACGTTTTCTGACCCGGATACGTGTCGGATGTCGGAGGTGAATTGGCCGACGAGGTCGAGTCGCCTAAATTGCCACGGAGTTGCGCGCTCGGGACGTTGGTTGAACGCGTGAGTTAGCGGCTTGTGGTCCGTGTAGATGGCGATGTGCCGACCTTCGAAAAGGTGTCGGAAGCGTCTGACGGCTTCGTAGATTGCCTCGAGTTCGCGATCGTACGTCGACATCTTTTGCGCGGAGGGTGATAGTTTCTTGCTGAAGAACGCGAGCGGCTCCCATTGACCTTGGCGGTGCTGTTGGAGGGCGGCTCCGATGGCTCGTTCCGATGCATCTGCGAAGATTGCCCACTCGGCGTTCGTGTCTGGATGCACGAGGAGTGTTGCGTCGGCGAGGGCTCGTTTCGATTTTTCGAACGCGTCTTCGAGCTCGGCGTTCCACGCGATTTTTGTCTTGCCCTTGACCTCGGATCCTTCCAGGAGGCGGTTGAGAGGCGCGAGTGTTTCCGCCGCGTGTTTGATGAATTTTCGGTAGAAATTTATCGTACCGAGAAAATTGCGCAGGCCCTTAATGTTTTCAGGCTTCTTGAGGTTGGTGATCGCGTCGACGCGTTCAGGTAGCGGTTTAATGCCTTGCGCGTTGACTGCGTGACCGAGGAATTTTACTTCTGTTTGACCGAGACACGATTTCGCGGCGTTTATGACGAGTCCGTACCGTCGGAGGCGTTCGAACACGATGCGGAGATGTTCTCGGTGTTGTTGCGCGTCTCGCGAGGCGACGAAAATGTCGTCGATGTACACGAACACGAATGGGAGATCGCGGGTGACGTCGTCCATGAACTGTTGGAAGGTTTGCGCGACATTTCGAAGTCCGAATGTCATGAACGGGAATTCGAAGAGACCAAACGGAGTGATGATCGCTGTCTTCGGGACGTCTTCGGGCGCGACGGGTATTTGGTTGAATGCGCGCACGAGATCGATGACGGAAAATATTTGGCAACCGTGACAGTTCGCGCAAAAATCTTTCAGATAACGTACGGGGTAGCTATCGGGCGTCGTGCGAGCGTTCAGACGACGGTAGTCACTGCACGGGCGCCATTCGCCGGATTTCTTGGGCACGAGGTGGAGAGGAGACGACCAGGGGCTGTCGGAGCGGCGCGCGATGCCCAGCTTAATTAATCTCTCGAACTCCTCTTTCGCGATTTTCAAACGATCCGACGCGAGACGACGTGCTTTACTCGAGACTGGAGGTCCGTCCGTCGTTTTTATGTAATGATACGTGTTGTGTTTAACGTCACGGACGGCTCCGTCTGGTTTAACGATATCGGGGAACTCGGCGATTATTTTTTCGAATTGCGGCGAGTTGTCGCAAGAGATGACCTTGACCGAGGCGTGATCGATGTGCGCGATCGAGCCTAGCGATGTGAGCGTTGTCGTGGTGTCGATAAGGCGGCGGCCTTTTAAATCTACCGCAATCCCGAAGTGGCTCAGGAAATCTGCGCCGATTAAGGGACGCGTGACGTCTGCCACGACGAAACGCCATGACAGGTCTCTGCGTAAACTGAGGTCGAGTGTCATTGTGGTCCAGCCGAAGGTGTCAATAGGCGAACCGTTTGCGGCGCGTAATTGATAACCTGTCCTTGCTTTCCGCGCGGGGGCTCCTCCGGGGGGGATTACCGAGAGATCAGATCCCGTGTCCACCAAAAATTGCGTTCCAGTGGGTCTGTCTTTTACGAAAAGGCGGCTGGGTTGCGCGAGGGAATCGGTTTCAGCCATTAACGACTCCCGCTGGCGTTTCCCGGAAATTTACATCCCGCTGGGAAGCACTTCTTCGCGGAATTGCCGAATTTCTTGTGGTACCAACATATGTTCGATGTTGGTGAGAGTCCGCGTGTACTCGACTTGCTGCGTGAACGGCTACGCGAGCGTTCTTTTTTCTTGCTCGTTTTGTTTTGATTGCGGCGGCCTTGGTTTGATAGCTGTTCGACTTGACGTGTGAGTGCGGCTATTTGAGCTTCGAGGCTTGATACCGCCGAAACATTATTGCCTTTGTTTACTTGCTCGTGTACGCGATCGGCTGTCTCGCTTAGCTCGGTGAGCGTTAATTTGTTTTGTGCCACGAGGCAAATTCTAATGTTTTCGGGGAGATGTGATAGCCAGCGCGCTTTAAGAATTTCCTCGTCTATGTCAGGGACGAGGCTACGCAGATGGCGTAAATGCGCTGATGGTGTGCGGTCACCAAGGCTTTCGCGGTCGAGGAGCTGTAAAATTTTTGCTTCTCTCGATTGAGAAAAACGCGCGATCAATGCTATTTTTAGCGCTTGGTACGGAAGGGTTACCGGGGGCGTGACGATAAGATTTTCTACCTCCGCGGCGTAACGCGTTGGTATGTTCGATATCGTGTGGTAGTATCGGCCGATTTCCGTTACAATACCCTGCGTTCGAAATTGCGCTTCCTGTTGCGCGAACCAGAGCGCTGGTCGTTCGGGGCAAAATGGCGGCACCCTGAGCCTTACGGGGTTCGGCGTCAGGGCCGGCGGTTGATCACCCTGCATTTCGTTTAGCGTTGACTCTCCTTGGCTCGGTTCTTGGTCTTCTCCCGGTCCTGTTCCTGAGTCTTCCAGAGCGTCCTGGTATATCATTCGCGTGTGCTTCGCACTGCTGCACGAGAGGGGTTTCACTCACTGATTAAGCACTCAAGGTGTCTATGAATTCACTCACGCAGCACAACGTCTCTGGGTGCTCAGCCTTGCGCGAGCGGTGAGGAAAACACGCGGACACTCGTGAAAAGCAGCAATAAATTTTATGCGCGCACTACCACTTGGAGTCTCCGCCTTTGCGGTGGGAGCGAATAATAAGCGCGGCGAAAAGTTTTGGAGTCGATTTCTCAGCGCGCTAAGGGCACACTCGGCGTGGCGCGCGGGCGCGGGAAAAGAATCGCGAGAAACCGGCAGAAATATTCACGCGAGTGCAAAACGTTTCTATATCACGTCGGGGTCACCAATGTGGGATCTGGATTACTGGGATCCTACGTATTAAAGCGTGCGATGGGTGAAATATAAAAGGATGTTTATTAGGTTTTACAGGTGCGTGATTACGGAGATCTGGTTATAGTGCGGTTACAATAACGGTTCTCTAGCGTGTGTTGATTTTGACTATCTGCGAGGTGATGCGAAGGATCTTCGCTCTCGTTTTTGCCCGCTGGAGTGAGGAAAGCGCGCTGAGGATTATTTCCGAAATTGGGCGATAAACGCCGAGCATTGCCTCGCTCTAATACTAGACCGAGTGCGTGTATGTGGCAGGCGCCACATATATACACACACACACACACACACACATATGTATATAATATATATTAGAGTGTCCCAAAAAAACCGACTATTTTTTTTTTCAAAGAACATTGAAAAATCGTCAGAGTATCTCTAGAAAATGACCCTGTGAAAATATAAGCTCTTAATATTAATATTTAGAGGTGGCGATTTGTAATTTTCTATTTCCCATCTAAATAACATGGGAAAATTTTTTTTTGAACTTTGGAATTTTGTGATGGGATAACGAGCTACTTCATAAGTATGACAAAATCAGGTCTTATAGGAAATTTGATGCTCTACAAAAAAGGTCTGATTGACATTTTGCGTAAATCCAGCCGTTTCAAAAATATCGAGCCTCAAACTTCGGACTGTTTAAAATTATGCTTTTTTTTCGTAAATACAACAAAAATTAATTTATATGTATTATAAACCCAGAATTATCAACTGAACAATAAATATATGCATATATTTTACGGAATGCAGATCCGAAATTATTAATTAATAATCATAATAATTAATAAATTAATTAATCCGAAATTATTAATTATTAATTATAATAATTAATAATTTCGGATCTGCATTCCGTAAAATATATGCATATATTTATTGTTCAGTTGATAATTCTGGGTTTATAATACATATAAATTAATTTTTGTTGTATTTAGGAAAAAAAAAGCATAATTTTAAACAGTCCGAAGTTTGAGGCTCGATATTTTTGAAACGGCTGGATTTACGCAAAATGTCAATCAGACCTTTTTTGTAGAGCATCAAATTTCCTATAAGACCTGATTTTGTCATACTTATGAAGTAGCTCGTTATCCCATCACAAGATTCCAAAGTTCAAAAAAAAATTTTCCCATGTTATTTAAATGGGAAATAGAAAATTACAAATCGCCACCTCTAAATATTAATATTAAGAGCTTATATTTTCACAGGGTCATTTTCTAGAGATACTCTGACGATTTTTCAATGTTCTTTGAAAAAAAAAAAATAGTCGGTTTTTTTGGGACACTCTAGTATATATATATATATATATATATATATATTTATATTATACATTAATATTATAAAATATAAATGGAGGTAATTAAGTTGAATATTCAAATGAAATAAAGAATCATTTATTTAAACAGAGTATTTTCCTGAAATTGAAGAATAATTAATTCATGAAAATCAAAAATATGAAATGAGATAAATATTAATTCATCTATCTGTATGTTTTCTTTGAATTTCATAATTATTTCTAATTTATCGTATGAATGTTCCAAATCACAATTTATGGAGTAAATTAAATGGCATTTTTCTAATGAATATTATTTTTATTTTAATTAATATGTGAGCTGATTATTAAAAAATATGTAGGAGTCTTTTAATAATTATATATAATTTTGAAAAAATAAAATGATGTGAAAAAAATTTTTTTTTAAATTTCATCTTTTTTTAATAGTAAATTGATTATTATAGTATATATATATACATATACACACACACACATATATATATATATAAATATTTATATAAATTTATATTATACATTAATATAATGGAATATGAATAGAGGTAATTAGATTGAATAATTTATTAGAATGAAAAATGATTTATTTAAATAAATTATTTTTCTTAAATTAAAGAATAGTTAATTTTTGAAAATTAAAAATATGAAATCGAATGAATAATACTCTATCTATCTGTATGTTTTCAGTAAATTTCATAATTATTTCTGATTCATTGTATAAATGTTCCTAATTACAATTTATAAAGTGAATTAAATGGCATTCTCCAGAAGAATAATATTTTTATTTTATTTGATGCGTAAGCAGATAATTGAAAAATATATAGGATTTTTTTAATGATTATATATAATGTGGAAAATTTTTTTTTTTTTTAAATTTTCTTTTTTTAAAAGTAAATTAAAAATTATCATATATATGTATGTATACACACACACATAAATATATATATCAATGTATTTATGTATATTTATATTATACATGATTATGATAGAATATAAATGGAGGTTATTGGGTTAAATGATTTAATAAAATAAAAAATGATCATTTAAATAAATTATTTCTCTCAGAGTAAAGGATAATTGATTTTCAAAAATTGATATTATGGAATTAAATAAATAATAATTTATCTATCTGTACGTTTTCTCTCAATTTCATAATTGGTTCTAATTCATTGTATAAATGTTCCAAATTTTAATTCATAATGTAGATTATATGGCATTTTTCTAAAGAATAATATTTTTATTTTAATTAATATGTGAGCAGATAATTAAAAAATATGTAGGATTTTCCTAATAATTATATACAATTTCAAAAATTTGAATCATGTAGAAAAATTTTTTTTTTCAAAATTCTCTTTTTTTGAAAGTAAATGAAAAATTATAATATATATATATATATATATACACACACAATCATATATATATATATTTATATACATTCTCATAATGTACAATGATATAATAGAATATAAATCGAGGTAATTAGGTTAAATAATTGATTGGAATAAAAAATTATTTATTTAAATGAATTATTTTCTTAAATTCAAGAATAATTGATTTTCAAAAATTGAAAATATGAAATTAAATAAATAATAATATATCTATCTTTATGTTTTCTTCAAATTTCATAATGAGTTCTAATTCATTGTATGAATGTTCCAAATTACAATTCATAAAGTAAAGAAATGGCATTTTTGCAATGAATGAGATTTTTATTTTAATTAATATGTGAGCAGATAATTAAAAGATGTGTAGGATTTTTCTATTAATTATATATAATTTTAAAAAATTTAAATGATGTAAAAAAAATTTTTTTTTAAAATTTCATCTTTTTTCAATAGTAAATTGATTATTATAATACATATATATATATATATACACACACACACATATATATATATATATATATTTATGTAAATTTATATTATACATTATTATAATGAAATATGAATGGGAGTAATGAGGTCTATTAATTTATTAGAATGAGAAATAATTTATTTAAATAAATTATTTTTCTCAAATTGAAGAATAGTTAATTTTTGAAAATTAAAAATATGAAATTGAATGAATAATAATCTATCTATCTGTGTGTTTTCAGTAAATTTCATAATTATTTCTAATTCATTGTATAAATGTTCCAAATTACAATTTATAAAGTGAATTGAATGGCATTCTTATAAAGGATAATATTTTCATTTTATCTAATGTGTGAGCAGATAATCAAAAAATATAAAGGATTTTTCTAATAATTATAAATAATGTGAAAAAAATTTTTTTCCTTTGAATTTTCTTTTTTTTGAAAGTAAATTAAAAATTATCATATACATATATATATATATATGTATACACACACACACATATAAATATGTATATATTTATATATATTTATATTATACATGATTATAATAGAATATCAATGGAGGTAATTAGGTTAAATGATTTAATAAAATGAAAAATGATTCATTTGAATAAATTATTTTTCTCAAAGTAAAGGATAATTAATTTTCGAAGATTGATAACATAAAATTGAATAAACAATAATTCATCCATCCGTATGTTTTCTCTCAATTTCATAATAAGTTCTAATTCATTGTATAAATGTTCCAAATTTCAATTCATAAAGTAAATTAAATGGCATTTTTCTAATAAATAATATTTTCATTTTAATTAACTAGGGGCTTCGCCCCTGCGCGCTTCGCGCGCCTCACTATTTCCTTACGCATTGTCTAGTAGACAGGCGAATTTCTTCATGTTGATTTAATGACAGGTCCTGCACTTGCTGTCCACTTCAATTCCTTCTGTGCTTACTTTTCTTTTTTTCATCAATCTAAGCTTCCATTCGTTGGTTGAAAATTGGTGTTCCTTCTCTATTGATATCTGTCTATCTCCTTGACTTGCTGAATTATTTTTGCTACCGCTCTGCCCGTTATTCTCCAAAATCACCTTCTTTATATTATTTTTTTCTCTATATTTATGTTGCTGTTCACTCCGTAAAACACCTCTTTCTCTTGTGGTTAACATAGATCCTGGTCGTCCTCTTGCCTGGTTATAGGAATATTTGTTTATTATTATTCTCCGGCTTATTTGGTTCTTCGCACTTAAAATTTTATTTTCCTTTTTCCTTTGTGATACTTCCGACCATCCACCATCTTCATCGCCTTGTCTGCTGGTTGAAACTCCTCCTTTCTGTTCGTTGGTTGAAAAGCCAGTATGATATTTTTTGTTCGCTTTCCTGTATTTTCGCTGCTGTTCCCGTCGTCTAATTTTTCGCACTTCTATGTACATCACATTGGTTGGTCGTCCTCTCGATTTATTTTCCGAATCAATCATCGCAATCGATTCTTCTAATTCTTCGACACCCTTCGTTGAATTATTTTTACTGCCGCTCTGCCGGTTATTCTCCAAAATCACCTTCTTTATATTATTTTTTTCTCTATATTTGCGTTGCTGTTCATTCCGCAAAACACCTCTTTCTCTTGTGGTCAACATCGATCCTGGTCGTCCTCTTTCCTGGTTATACGAATATTTGATGGATATTATTCTATGGCTTATTTGGTTCTTCGCACTTACAATTTTATTTTCCTCTTTCTTTTGTGATACTTCCGACCATCCACCATCTTCATCGCCTTGTCTGCTGCTTGAAACTCCTCCTTTCTCCATTGTCATCGTAAATCCTGGCTGTCCTTTTGACTGTTTGGTGATATATTTAGATTTACTATTATTTGATTGTTACTTTTCATACTTATTACTCACTATCTGAATTTTATTTTGGTTCTGCAAGACATCAAAGTGTCCACTGTCTCCGTCGCCGGTGAAGAGTAGCGAGAATTGTGTTCCATTTTGTGATCCGATCCGGTGTGGATGAATTTGTTCTTCGCGATACACGATTAAACATATCTTAAAAATATCCGCAGCTGCATATATTGCATTTTTATTCATATGTGATTTGTAATCACCAGGTCACCTAATCATAGCACCGTTTGACTCATTACCTGTAATAAAACCCGCAAATGTAGACCAATTATCCACTATATTTGAAACGATACTCAGTCTCACCTCTGCGTGTCGATCTTGAGTGCCGTATACACGATACGCCAACGCGCGAAAAAGACAATTCCTGTCGGGAATCATCGTTATAATTTTCGTTTGCATGTTCATTTTTTGCGCGTCAGAAACAGATACCTATAAAGATATTTGTCAAAGACTGTCATAAACAGCCGATGACGGCTGTCAAAGGGTTTGCTAGATGCTTTTTGTTTTGTTTTCGGTATCTCACCCCACCGCCAACTTCATGCGTATACTATTGTTATTATAATCTTTTTTACTATTATTATTATAATCTTTTTTTACTATTGTTATTATAATCTTTTTCTACGTTCATTTGTTTGAAACTTTTTTATTAGATAGAGAGATATGTAAGCAAATAATTAAAAAATATATAGGATTTTCCTCCTAATTATGTACAATTCCAAAAATTTGATTCATGTAAAAAAAATTTTTTTCTGATAATTTCTCTTTTTTTAAAAGTAAATTAGAAATTATAATATATATATATATATTTATATATATTTATATTATACAATAATATAATAGAATATAAATGGAGGTCATTCAGTCAAATAATATAATGAAATAAAAAGTTATTCATTCAAATAAATTATTTTTCTTAAACTGGAGAATAAATCATTTTTGAAAATTAAAAATATGTAAACAAAAAAATAATAATTTATCTGTCTGTACGTTTTCGGTAAATTCCATAATTATTTCTAATTCATTGTATAAATGTTTCAAATTACAATTTATAAAGTAAAGAAATGGCATTTTTCTAATGAATAATATTTTTGTTTTAGTTAACTAGGGGCTTCGCCCCTGCGCGCTTCGCGCGCCAACCCCATCTCGGCGCTACGCGCCTCGTTGTTCGGCGCTTCGCGCCTCACTATTTCCTTACGTATTGTCTAGTCGGTTGTTTCCGATCAACCCGACATTGCTATTGGCTCCCTATGTAGGTCTGCTCAGATTATTTTCGTAAACGAATCCACTCACATGTACAAAACTCCCGATGCCATGCAACCCCAATTGCATCCGGCGACTTATTTTGCTATAGTTATTATTTTCAGATTTTTTTACGTATATCTACGTATAGAGATATAGAGTCTACTGCGTCTGGTTTATAAGTACAAATAATTGATATCAATTCTTTGTTTTTTTAAATAAATTTATTTAACATTTTTCACTTCAAATTTAGTTCGAAGTTGACTTCGCAATTTTCGGTATCATCGAACATTCATCCCATATAAATACATCTATACTTTGTATTTTTTTCTTCATCGTTGCATTTGTGAAAATTGTTCCTTCCTTTTGCAGTGTAAATGGTAATCCAAATGTTTTGTGCGCGGTTGTGCCATATGGTAGTAAGATGGCTGCTATACCTGTCCAAGCAACACATGCAACATTTTTTTTTTCAGATTTCAACATGTAGTACAATGCGTTGTATAAAAATGTTTTTCCTGTTCCTCCTGATCCATCGATGTAAAAGCATTTTTCTTGCTTTCTATCAGTACTTTTGTTATCCATAATATTATCAAAAATTTGTGTATAAATTATTTTCTGATCGTTGTTTAATTGCTTTACCAGTTCATTGCCTTTCTTTGCAAAGGTTTCTATATTTTCCACTGTTATTTCTTCCGCTTCATTTTCGAAAATTATGTCCGGTATTGGTAAGTAAAAATCTGCACATGATCTTGCCTCAGCTCTGAGAAGATGCTCAATTGCACATAGTGCTCTATTTTCATGCTGATCCACGAAGTCTTCAGATAGTGCTTTCTTGTAAGTATTCCATAAATCTATCGCGTTCGATGGCATTTCACCGATTAAATACCACACAAAAAAATGACGTAACCGTTTCGGCATAAGTATTGAAACAGCTTTGTCGAATATTTTGAAAGCTTCGTCATTTGTCGCAGTTAAACCCATATCCACTGCAGCCTCTCTAAATGTATTCCATTCCTTCCCGTTTACAGTGCGTAAATCTATAAAACTCCTTGCATTTGTCGCATGTCCAAGGATTAGTTTGAGGTGAAATCTTTCGGAATCCCTTGGTGAAACATTTGTCATTCTACTAACTACTTGACATGCATATTTTCTTTTTTTCCACGTTTTTGTTGCTTCTTGAAACGAATAGTAATCTGGCGTGTTCGCGTAAGTTATATTTCTTGCCATTTCATCTATGCTGTTCAATTCAAACCATGTAATAAGATGGATTCTCCACTTTTTTTCATTTGTAGCGGCTTCGACTTCTCTACCTTCCTCAAACGTTGCGTATTGCTGCCCCGGTAGGTGTACAGGTAAGCGTGTGACGGCATGACTTCGTCCATGCATTGGCAGTTCTAGTATACGCCAAGCTGCTTCCATCGGTCCTACGTAACGCGAATCTACATAATCCTGTATTTCGTTGATTATTGGCTGACCATCACTCTCGCTGTTTGAATCAGTTATCTGTACTCTTGCACGATCATGTCCCTTGTGGATGTACTTGAAGACATATTTAATAGCCATTATTGACGCACAATATTCTACGTTCATGTGGCAGTCGTACTTTGCAAGTAGGTATGGATTGTGAGGCACAACCATGCTGTTGTCTACTTGGATATTTCTTCCTTCCACGCGGTTGCGGTAATAATTTATGTCTGTATTTTTTCGTCTGCGATACTTTGGAAAACCGCCACCGCTTATATCAGTATTTTCCACTAAGTCTTTCGGAAATTTCTTTGAGCATGACTTCGTTACCGAATTCCAGCATGGTATTTTGGATGTGTGAGGGCCGTGTAGCATGTGTGATGTGACAGATTGATATAGTTGTTGATGTATTCGTTTGTCTGGTATTTCTGCAGATATGAAACTGTCAATTGCTTCTGGAGTCAAAAGTTTTTCATTGTTATTTAAGATAAATAGTATGTGAGCATGCGGTAAGCCTCTTTTCTGAAATTCAACTGTGTATACGTATCCTTCAATCTTTCCAAATACTGAACCGCTTTCGATTTCCTTTAGTGCCTGTTGTAGCCGCATGTTGAATATTCGACAAGCTATTGTTGGAATGTCATTTACAGTGGTACCTGTAGGAAAATCTTTCAATACCGTACATATTTCCGGCCACTTAGGATTACATGTCATTGTAATAAATAAATCCGGTCGTCCAACTTTCCTTGTTATTGCCATTGCATCTTGGTACTGCTGTTGCATATGTCGCATGCTGCCGGAAAATGATGATGGTAAAATCATTTGGTTCCCAAGTCTTGTTCGATCCGACGTATTCGCTTCACTATTTGATATGTGATCAGTCATTCCTTTGTAACATTCTACACGCAATTGCTTCTGATTATTTCTTAAAAACAATAAACGCTGCGATTCAATTGTGAGATATGCGTGAATCACATAGTGTTGTGTCAATCGTCCGCTCCGCAACAACTGATTCTGTGCTTCGCCTCGACGTAAGGCCAATCGATGTCCATAATATTGAACAGGAGAGATTTTCTTGTTTGTTCCTACGTGTTTCATATTATAGCTCCATCCTAAATCACCGCTCGGAAATAGTAATGGAAAAGTCATTGGATCAACGTGATGCGAATATCTCGGCACATATCCAACTGCACGGTCTTGTTTTGGAAATACTTGTACTTCTATATTTTCAGATACTGCCCCGTCATCTGAAACGATCAGAGCTGCTAGCTCACCACAAGTTGGCGCATTGTACCGCCGTCTATCGTCTTCCTTGAGTGCTATAAAGTTTAATCTCACCAGGCTTTCTCCCTTAACAAATCGCTCGTACGTTGTTTTAAAATTTGCTGCATAAGGATTGATATCTATTATCAGTCTACCAATAATTTCTAACAGATTTGCTCTTCTTGCATCATTTTCTCTCAGCGCTAGCTGAGTTTGTACGTCGTAGATGTAAATTTGTCCATATCTCGGTCGGTTATTGTTTGCGGTCTCTAAACTTGTAGATATTTTGTAACTCACATCCCCGATTATTTTCATCACATATGGTCCTGAATTCCCCATATCTGCCACGGTACAATTAAATGATGCAAACGCAAACGCGTCATTATATGATCGTATATGTTGTCTGAAGTGTCTTGATACTTCGTCATTCCCTTCTCGCAGACGTTGAAGTACATCAGGATATTCCGTTAATGGTGGTAATGTTATTTTTCCTCCATGACGGCAATTATTTGCCACCCTTCCTGTTTTATATTTGAACCTTTCTGCATTGCAATGTTTACATTTTACGTTCATTTCACCCATGTGTAGTTGTTCTACAGTTTTAAAAGTGCCTTTTTCAATATCCCCGTTGTAACGATGCTCAGCAATGATTGATTCACTGTTCATTGCTTCCACTCGTTCTCTGTTTCTGTCTAATTCCAACCTGTCTCTGTTATCTTCTATTGTTTGGCTAAATACACACAGTTCCTTCTCCATCGATTTCAACGTATCACTGTCCCTTAATATTTCATCACAAACATGAATTTCCGACACGTTATTCTTGCTTATAAGTCGTCGACACACGTTTTCGTCTGTCGTTTTATCTCGTTGTCTCTTGCTATCCACTTCAATTCCTTCTATGCTTGCTTTTCTTTTTTTCATCAATCTTAGCTTTCATTCGTTGGTTGAAAATTGGTGTTCCTTCTCTATTGGTATCGATCTATCTCCTTGACTTGCTGAATTATTTTTGCTACCGCTCTGCCCGTTATTCTCCAAAATCACCTTCTTTATATTATTTTTTTCTCTATATTTGCGTTGCTGTTCACTCCGCAAAACACGTCTTTCTTTTGTGGTTAACATAGATCCTGGTCGTCCTCTTTCCTGGTTTTAGAAATATTTGTTTATTATTCTTCTCTGGCTTATTTGGTTATTCGCACTTACAATTTTATTTTCCTTTTTCTTTTGTGATACGTCCGACCATCCACCGTCTCCATCGCCTTGTCTGCTGGTTGAAACTCCTCCTTTCTGTTCGTTGGTTGAAAAGGCAGTATGATATTTTTTGTTCGCTTCCCTACATTTTCGCTGCTGTTCTCGTCGTCTAATTTTTCGCTCTTCTATGTCCATCACATTGGTTGGTCGTCCTCTTGATTTATTTTCCAAATCAATCATCACAATCGATTCTTCTAATTCTTCGACACCCTTCGTTGAATTATTTTTACTACCGCTCTGCCGGTTATTCTCCAAAATCACCTTCTTTATATTATTTTTTTCTCTATATTTGCGTTGCTGTTCATTCCGCAAAACACCTCCTTCTCTTGTGGTCAATATCGATCCTGGTTGTCCTCTTACCTAGTTATACGAATATTTGATGGATATTATTCTATGGCTTATTTGGTTCTTCGCACTTACAATTTTATTTTCCTCTTTCTTTTGTGATACTTCTGACCATCCACCATCTTCATCGCCTTGTCTGCTGCTTGAAACTCCTTCTTTCTCCATTGTCATCGTAAATCCGGGCTGTCCTTTTGACTGTTTGGTGATATATTTAGATTTACTATTATTTGATTGTTACTTTTCATACTTATTACTCACTATCTGAATTTTATTATGGTTCTGCAAGACATCAAAGTGTCCACTGTCTCCGTCGCCGGTAAAGAGTAGTGAGAATTGTATTTCATTTTGTGATCCGATCCGGTGCGGATGAATTTGTTCTTCGCGATACACGATTAAACATATTTTAAAAATGTCCGCAGCTGCAGCTAATTCTGCTTCTCCCCCATATATTCCATTTTTCTTCATGTGTGATTTGTAATCACCAGGTGACCTAATCACAGCACCGTTTGACTCATTACCTGTAATAAAACCCGCAAATGTAGACCAATTATCCACTATATTTGAAACGATACTTAGTCTCACCTCTGCGTGTCGATCTTGAGTCCCGTATACACAATACGCCAACGCGCGAAAAAGTCAATTCCCGTCGGGAATCATCTTGATAATTTTCATTTGCATTGTCTTCTTTTGCGCGTCAGAAACAGATACCTATGAAGATATTTGTCATAAACCGCCGATGACAGCTGTCAAAGGGTTTCCTAGATGCTTTTTGTTTTGTTTTCAGGATCTCGGCCCACCGCCAACTTCATGCGTATACTATTGTTATCATAATCTTTTTTTTTACTATTGTTATTATAATCTTTTTTTTACTATTGTTATTATAATCTTTTTTTTACTATTGTTATTATAATCTTTTTCTACGTTCATTTGTTTGAAACTTTTTTATTAGATAGAGAGATATGTGAGTAGATGATCAAAAAATATATTGGATTTTTGTAATAATTAAATATCATTTTAAATAATTTAATCATGCAAGAAAATTTTTTTTTCAAAATTTCTCTTTTTTTGAAAGTAAATGAAAATTCACTACATATATATATATCTATATGTATACACACACACATATATAAATATATATTTATATATGTTCATATTATGCATTGATATAATAAAATATCAATAGAGGTAATTGAGTTGAATGATTTAATGAAATGAAAAATGATTTATGTAAATGAATTTTTTTTCCTAAATTGAACGAAAATTAATTTTTAAAAATTAAAAATTTGAAAATAAAAAAGTAATAATTCATCTATCTGTATGTTTTCGGTGAATTCCATAATTATTTCCAATTCATTATATAAATGTTCCAAATTACAATTTATAAAGTAAATTCAAAGGGATTCTTCTCAAGAATAATATTTTTATTTTAATTAATATTTGAGCAGATAATCAAAAAATATATAGGATTTTTTTCATAATTATATATAATTTTAAAAATTTTGAATAACGTGAAAATTTTTTTTTTTAAATTTCTCTTTTCCCAAAAGTAAGTCAAAAATTATCATATACATATATATATATATATATATATGTATATATATATATATATATATATATGTATATATGTATATATATACATGTATATATGTGTGTGTATATATATATATATATATATATATATATATTGTGACGTGGATTTTTCTGCACCTCGGTTACTCGGAGCAAATAACCGGGAACTTACCGCGTGCACAATAATTTGGCGTCCGGCGAGGTATCCTGGATCTGAAACAATATCGCGAAATTTGTTGGGCGCCTGGCGTGGTCAACACGCCTCGAAATCGGTAATACGATACATCGCGACCATATGCTCGGTAGCTCAGTACCGCGGAGAGGGGAGGGGTGATTTTCGGGTAGAGAGAATTGCAACACAAGTAAGCCAACGCGTGCTGTGGCCAAATTACTATAAAATTACAATGGTATATTTCTCATTAGCGATATTACAAAAACAAAAAGAAATAAAAATAAAAATAAAAAGAAGGATAATACGACTACGCAAGCCGTCCTTCGCGATTCCAAATACAATGTTCAATTCTATCTAACCTCAATAAGGAAGGAAGAAACAAACCAAATAAAAAAAATAAAAAAAATGAATAAATCTAGGAGACCTCTACGGCCTACGTGCGCTAGTCGCCGTCTTAATAATATCCTACTTCGTAAAAACCAACAACAAAATCGTACTCGATGCGCTGCTCGCGAACGTCCTTTACAAAATGGCGCTGATCGCCAACTTAATATTAACTGGTAATGCAAACAAAAAAAAAGAAAAAGGAAAAAAAATAATAATAACTAAATTGAGGCGAGGCTCGTCGCGACACCCGCGATCCTCCTCTAAAAACGCATACTCTTATCAGCGCGCACCCGAGCTTCGCTTTCTCGGCGACGGCGGGACGCAGTCGCAAATTCGAATGCTCCCCGTGACTGCTCGCGACCTACACGAGAATGGAGGATGTACCGGACGAAGTGAAATGACCCCGTGCAACGGACTTCGGTCACACTCAAACTCGAGACAATAACGTCTCGGCTCAACCCGTGGCTCGACTCGATTTTCTGGATTCCCCGAAATTAACGCTACTCCCTTGCGCGCAACTCAGGCTACGGTCACCAAGCAAAAGAATCGGCAAACGAATTTCGAGTATTTTTCGACACGCAAATTCCAAAACGGCTATCCTTTATCTGATAAGCCTTTACTCAATTACTCTCGAAATTCGATCGCAAGAATATCAGCAGCGCTTACCGCTCCACATCCAGTGGACGAAGGTACCCACACCCTCGTGACAGGTCCCTGACATCGTCGTTGCAACTAGACCGTTCCTTTCACTGACGCAAAAAAAACAAAACTCTACTCGACTTCGAAACCACTTGACTACTTCTCGCAACCGCCAGAACTAGAGTGATCTCGGATGGTCGCAACGCCGATCTCGTCGCGCTAATTTTTCGTGACGTCATCACCCTAAGAATGCGCAACAATCGATCGGTCATCGATTTTGGGGATTGCGCAACTTGCCGCGCACCTGTCGCCAATACGCGGCGCAGAACTTAAGGCTAGATCGCGATGTCGTCTCCCGCGCAGCTCTACGTAGTCCTGGGGTTGGGCGGGGTGGTGCTCCCTCGTCGCTAGCTGGTGCCTCGCGGTTGCCTTGGTTGGGCGTAAGCGGGGTGAGCGGGGAGGCTGCGGCGCGCCGGCCACCAGCGGGAATCGCGTCCGCCTTGGATTCCCGCGCTGCAGGGATCTGCGTTGCCTCCCCCTCCGCAGCCTCGGTGTCCTTCCCGCGAGATCGTCGTGGTTTCGCCTTGCCTCGAAAGATGTTCGGTGTCGGAGTTGGTCACTGGAGGGTAGCCGGTGCACTCAAAATAAAAAAAAACAAAAACCAGAAATATCTTGGTCGCAATGCTCTATTTCGTCCCTGTCGAAGCTCGGGTGCGTGACTCCAGTTCTGGCGCTCTCTGAGATTATTCCGCGACTCGATTTTCTAGACCCTGATTCCGGGATCTCGCCCAGGGTTCAGGGAGTCTCTTGTAACGGGCAGGCCTAACCGAACTGCCACGTTACAATATATATATATATATATATATATATATATATGCACACACACAATATATATATATATATTAATATATATTTATATCATACAATCATGTACAGAATGTGAATCGAGGTCATTAGGTTAAGGGCGTTGCCTATGCCTCGAAGAGCGCGCGCGAACAGAGACTCACGATTTTCCTTCTCATTTCCTCATTTTTGAAGATAATTAGGTTCTTAGGGGGTCATTTTGAAGGTAAAGGATAGATCTGTGTCGCCTCTTTTGCCGAATTTTCGATTTCGCTTTTAGATTTGCGAAAAACGTACTTGAAAGTACGTTATCTTTGAAGTGAGACACAGCGGACAGTGAATTTTTTTTCAAGATTCGGCGAAAGAGGCGACACAGATCTATTCTTTATCTTCAAAATGACTCCCTAAGAATCTAAGTATCTTCAAAAATGAGGAAATGAGAAGGAAAATCACGAAGCATGAAACAGCAAATTTTTCGCGCCAAAGGCGGGCGGCTGCTAGCGCCACGACCGCGTTGGCCGGCGACCATGCGAATTACGGGCGATGAGAGTAGACTCAAACCCCCCCACTACAATTCCCCTCGTTCGAATCCTCGTCGCTCGGCACGTGGATAGTGTTCCGCGCTTTTATTTTTGCTTGTGTTTTTCTACCGTGTTTTTTATTATTTCGAGTCAGTATTTATTCCCGCGATGGCTAAGAAGAGAAGGAACCTATCTTTGAAGAAGGAGAAACGACCCGGCAGAAAGATTTTGGCAAATTTCAGGAAAAAATTAGGTAAATCGAATTATTTATATGATTGATGTCGCATCCTCTCCGATTTCGAGATTCAATCACTTGAGTACGAACAATCGCAGGGTTTTAATCTAAGAAGGCACTTTCAAGAGCCGATATTGCTGTTCATGATAGCAGTATAAATTCATTCTCAAGTTTTTTATACATACGAAAATATAAACTAGAATGCATTGTGACGTGTGGTATTAGCCCGGTTTGCATTAGTCGCTAAAATATGTCATCAATTTGTTACGTGTTCAGGTTAAATGATCGAAATCACTATTCGGCAATTTGCATTAGTGTTTACACTTTGTCGATCATAAGGAATATTCTCATCACTTATTGTGACTACCTAAGTATCCAAGGTAAAGTTACAAGGTATCTGGCAGAATTTTCCATACGAAGTAAATACGGCGCGTACGTATTAGGCCACTAAAATACGCGCGTTTTGTTTTTAGAAATAAACTTGACGTAATTCTGGGGTAATCATACATGCATACTAGGGTGGGCCAAAAAAATCGACTATTTTTTTTTTTCACTTGGTACTCCGAAAATTTGGTTGGTCGAAACCTCAAAAACATTCTCTCCAAGTATGAGTTCTTAATTTTAATAGGAAGGTCCTCCGCCTCGCAGTTTTCTATTTTTTTTTTTATGGTGAGGAAGAAAAATACATATCTCAGTATCTACTATTTATAAAAAAAAAATGTGTATCACATTTTCGTAGGAAATTGAATTCTCTACAAAAAAGGTCTCTCACAATTTTTTTGTATATTTTGTATACCTCACTGTTCAGAAGATATTCACCGTCAAACTTCAATGCACACTATTTTTAACAGTGGCGTTAGTTACACAAGACAAACAGACGAAGCCATAGGATTTAAAACAAACATCCTCTCGAGCAAAACATTTTACGTATAATTTGTGAAAAAAAGTTCTAAAATGTTCTCTGAACAAACGCCATAAAAATAATTAAGAGCATGATTGGGATTTCAAAATATAAAAAAAAAAATTTGTAAAAATACTAAAAAAATTTATAAATTACGAAAAGTTTTTGAAACAGAGAAATTCTATAGTAGTTACTTCGATGACAGAAACTGAAATTTGTACAAATTTTCCCGAAACTCACGAATTAAATTGAAATTGTTTGAACTATTAACAAAAAACTGTTAAAAATAGTGCGCATTGAAGTTTGACAGTGAATATCTTCTGAACAGTGAGGTATACAAAAAAATTGTAAGGAACCTTTTTTGTAGAGGATTCAATTTCCTACGAAAATATGATATATGTTTTTTTTTATAAATAGTAGATACCGAGATATGTATTTTTCGTCCTCACCAAAAGAAAAAAATAGAAAACTGCGTGGCGGAGGACCTTCCTATTAAAATTAAGAGCTCATACTCGGAGAAAATGTTTTTGAGGTCTCTACCAACCAAGTTTTCGAAGTACCACGTGAAAAAAAAAAAAGTCGATTTTTTTGGCCTACCCTAATGCATACATTACCTACAAAACAGCCACCTACAAAACTGTCATCAAATCAGATACTACTGCCAAGTATAATTTATTTAGAAACCAATGATGATTTTGATATACTATAACTAATGATGACAAAAAAAAAAAAAAATTGAAATCCGAAGAAAAAAAAACAAAAATTTAGATAAAAAAAAAAAAAAAAATTGGAGTACGTGGTACTTGGCGGGCCCATGTTTATATTGCCATTACAACATTGATATAGCTCGACTTGTATTTTCTTGTGCTTGTTTTGAAAAAGCCCGCCATATACCACTATCTCCAATTTTTTTTTTCAATAAAAATTATTTTTTTTTTTTCAATTTCAATTTTGATTTCAATTTTTTTTTGTCGTCATTAGTTATAGTATATCAAAATCATCATTAGCTTCTAAATAAATTATACTTGGCAGCAGTATCTGATTTGATGACAGTTTTGTAGGTGGCTGTTTTGTGGGTGGCTGTCACATTAATATACTTGGCGAAAGGTTTTTGCACCAGAGGTGCTTTTTGGGGATATCAGTACTTTTTGTGGGATTTCGCTTGAACATTTAAAAATTTTGCTCGCTCGCTGCGCTCGCTCGATAGATTTTTGGGATACAGAATTAATATTTGAGACGAAAATAATCAGTGGAAAAGCCAAGTTAGAGTTTTCTCATAATTACATGTATCAGGTCCAAGGTCTTCTACACATTACGAATAGGGAGTGGTGCTATTTTATAGTTTGGACGCCAAAGGGATTGATTTTTGATAAAATAAAACGTGACGATAAATTCTGGACCGAAAAAATGAAGAGTAAATTAGCGGATTTCTTTTACTTTTGTTTGTTACCCGAGATCGTAGATTTTAGACGCGCCCGATAACTCTCAATCCGCGAACTCCCTCAAATCATCGAAGCTCAGATAAGGCCGCGCGTAAGAAACAGTAAATTCACGACCGACAGACGACAAAAAACTGTAATATATATATGTACACATGTACATAAATATAATAGCTTTGTATATAGCTTACGTGCAATATTTCTGCGATTTATGTTTAGTTAGTTATATGTATTACTGTGCTAAAAATTTGCTAGTCATATCGTTATAATTATATATCCGATTATTCATTCCAGGAGTACTTTCTGCAGTCGGACCAGACTGCGTGTATACCTATATATTATGTAAATATTCTATAGCCTATTTTTTCATTACTATCTGTGACCTGCACTCGTGACGTACTACTTTCCATAGTTTGCGCTTTCTATAGAATTTATTTAGCCATATAATGTATACAATGCTCGATGCTTTGTTATATCAATTTTCTCTATCAAGATTACTGTCATGTTTCACTTATACTGTTTCAATTTAATTTTTATGAGATCCTTCTCATACAGATTTCGTGATTATGTTTATTAAGTTTAAACGAGTTTAATTTTACTTTTACCATTTTATATTATTTTTTATCATTTTGTATTCATTTGGTGCAAACCCGATCACGGTTGGGAGGTAGGGACGGGTTAGGCGGGTCTCTGTTTGATAGCGACCTCCACGTGGTGAGACCTGGAAGATTGATGATATTTTCGTTGTTATATCATGAATTTGCTCACAGCTATTCGTTGCATTTTCAATTTAAAATGACCTGTGACGACGTCTGGCCGGTATTCGTAAATAGTTACGTATTATTTTCGAGACTGTATTAGGAATAGCTCTCAGCCGATCAAGCTATGCTTTGAGCTGACTCAAGACAGTCCTGCAAATCGAACCTGACTATGAATACCGGCTATTAGACTATTACCAGTCACGTGATCGCATTGCGTAGAAATACGGACGCCGGCGAATATAATTTTCGTTGAAATATTAAGAATGTGTATCTATATCAACATACGTATAAGGAATTCTACGTCACGTCAATCAAAAAATAACCTCGTATTTTTTCAATCTATTCATACTTTTTTTCACATGAAATAAAGGTAAAAAGAATCGACACGCATTTTGGTGTTCGTCCGAATTATGTTTGTTTTCGAAAGTTACAAGACAATCATTCAATTTTGATCCAAAAGGAGCTCGGATATATCCGGTTCTATTCGACGTAAAGACATCATTTACAGTGCATTCGGAAGGTGAACGAATAAGCTTTCATAAAAAAAATGCAATGTTGAACATTATTGAAAGTCTTAATTTTTATAAACAATTCAAATGTTTGACGATTTTTACCTCATTAATGACAAGTTTTCGAATTATAAAAAAAATAGTTTCGGGTTCCTTATTGAATTCTGTATTACTAGTAAATTTTTCAAGTGGAATCTGAAAGAAGTCTACTTTTTTTTTATATTATTCATCAGGTGCTGCGTCGTGCCGAGCGCGATACACTGGGCTGTTTAAAAGTATTTGAAACCGAATGCCCGTGAGGGGTGGAAGAGGATAGCCGCGTCACCCGCCCCACTCCGGCGACAGCTCGGCTGCTCCGTCTCACTTTTTTCTTTACCCTCTCTCTCGCCACGGTTAACGCGGAAAGCGGAGTAGCCCGCGCTTTCTAGCTAGGCAACGCCCTTAATGGATTTATTAAAATAAGTAATGATTCATTTAAATCAATTATTTTTTTTAAAGTAAAGAAAAATTAATTTTTGAAAATTAAAAATATGAAATCAATAATTAATAATTTATCCATCTGTATGTTTTCTCTAAATTTTATAATTATTTCTAATTTCTTGTATAAATGTTCCAAATTACAATTCATAAAGTGAATTGAATGGCATTTTTCTAAAGGATTATATTTTCATCTCAATCAATATGTGAGCATATGATTAAAAAATATATAGGATTTTTGTAATAAACAAATATCATTTTAAAAAATTTAAATAATGTAGAAAACATTTTTTTTTTAAATTTCTCTTTTTTCAGAAGTGAATTCAAAATTATAATATATATCTATATATATATATATATATATGCACACACACATATATATATGTATATATATATATATATATATATTTATATTATACATTAATATAATAGAATATAAATGGCGGTAATTAGGTTGAATGATTCAATGAGATAAAAAATGATTCATTTAGATGAATCATTTTTCTCAAAGTGAAGAATAATTAATTTTTAAGAATTAAAAATATGAAATTGAATGAATAATAATTCATCTATCTGCATGTTTCCTCCCGATTTCATAATCAGTTTTAATAAATTGTACAAATGTTCCAAATTTTATTTCATAAAGTAAATTAAATGGCATTTTCCTAATGAATTATATTTTTATTTTAATTAATATGTGAGCAGAAAATTAAAAAATATGTGGGATTTTTCTAATAATTTCATATAATTTGAAAAAATTTGAATTATGTGAAGAAACATTTTTTTTGGAAATTTCCCTTTTTTTGAAAGTAAATTAAAATCATAATATATATATATATATATATATATACACACACACACATATGTATATATATATATATATATATATATACACACACACACACATATGTATATATATATATATATATATATATATTTATATTATACATTAATATTATAAAATGTAAATAAAGGTAATTGAGTTGAATATTTAAATGAAATAAAAAATCATTCATTTGAACAGAGTATTTTCCTGAAATTGAAGAATAATTAATTCATGAAAATCAAATATATGAAATGAAATAAATATTAATTCATCTATCTGTATGTTTTCTTTAAATTTCATAATTATTTCTCATTTATTGTATGAATGTTCCAAATTACAATTTATAAAGTGAATTAAATGGCATTTTACCAATGAATAATATTTTTATTTCAATTAATATGTGAGCAGATAATTAAAAAATATGTAGGATTCTTTTAATAATTATATATAATTTTGAAAAATTTGAATGATGTGAAAAAATTTTTTTTTTAAATTTCATCTTTTTTCAATAGTAAATTGATTATTATAATATATATATATATATATACACACACACACATATATATATAAATATTTATATAAATTTATATCATACATTAATATAATGGAATATAAATGGAGGTAATTAGATTGAATAATCCATTAGAATAAAAAATCATTTATTCAAATAAATTATTTTTCTTAAATTAAAGAATAGTTAATTTTTGAAAATTAAAAATGTGAAATCGAATGAATAATAATCTATCTATTTGTGTTTTCAGTAAATTTCATAATTATTCCTGATTCATTGTATAAATATTCCAAATTACAATTTATAAAGTGAATTAAATAGCATTCTCCGGAAGAATAATATTTTTATTTTATTTGATGTGTAAGAAGATAATTGAAAAATATATAGGATTTTTCTAATGATTATATATAATGTGAAAAAATTTTTTTTTTTTTTAATTTTCTTTTTTCAAGAGTAAATTAAAAATTATCATATATATATATATATATATATATGTATACACACACACATAAATATATATATATATGGATTTATGTATATTTATATTATACATGATTATGATAGAATATAAATGGAGGTTATTAGGTTAAATGATTTAATAAAATAAAAAATGATCATTTAAATAAATTATTTCTCTCAAAGTAAAGGATAATTAATTTTCAAAAATTGATATTATGAAATTAAATGAATAATAATTTATTTATCTGTATGTTTTCTCTCAATTTCATAATTAGTTCTAATTCATTGTATGAATGTTCCAAATTACAATTCATAAAGTGAAGAAATGGCATTTTTCCAATGAATAAGATTTTTATTTTAATTAATATGTGAGCAGATCATTAAAAGATGTGTAGGATTTTTCTAATAATTACATATAATTTTGAAAAATTTAAATGATGTAAAAAAATTTTTTTTTTAAATTTCATCTGTTGTCAATAGTAAATTGATTATTATAATATATATATATATATATACACACACACACATATATATATATATTTATGTACATTTATATTATACATTATTATAATGGAATATGAATGGAGGTAATAAGGTCTATTAATTTATCAGAATGAGAAATGATTTATTTAAATAAATTATTTTTCTCAAATTGAAGAATAGTTAATTTTTAAAAATTAAAAATATAAAATTGAATGAATAATAATCCATCTATCTGTGTGTTTTCAGTAAATTTCATAATTATTTCTAATTCATTGTATAAATGTTCCAAATTACAATTTATGAAGTGAATTGAATGGCATTCTTATAAAGGATAATATTTTCATTTTATTCGATGTGTGAGCAGATAATCAAAAAATATATAGGATTTTTGTAATAATTATGATTAATGTGGAAAAAATTCTTTTTCTTTGAATTTTCTTTTTTTTTGAAAGTAAATCAAAAATTATCATTTACATATATATATATATGTATACACACACACACATATATATATATATATTTATATATATTCATATTATACATGATTATAATAGAATATAAATGGAGGTAATTAGGTTAAATGATTCAATAAAATAAAAAATGATTTATTTGAATAAATTATTTTTCTCAAAGTAAAGGACAATTAATTTTCAAAAATTGATAATATGAAATTAAATAAATAATAATTCATCTATCTGTATGTTTACTTTCAATTTCAAAATTAGTTCTAATTTATTGTATAAATGTTCCAAATTACAATTCGTAAAGTAAATAAACGGCATTTCTCTAGTGAATAATATTTTTATTTTAATCAATATGTGAGCAGATAATTAAAAAGTATGTAGGATTTTTCTAATAATTATATACAATTTTGAAAAATTCAAGTGATGTAAAAAATTTTTTTTCAAAAATTTCATCTTTTTTCAATAGTGAATTGATTATTATAATACATATATATATATTTATATAAATTTATATTATACAATAATATGATGGAATATAAATGGAGGTAATTAGGTTTATTAATTTATTAGAATGAAAAATGATTCATTTAAATAAATTATTTTCCTTAAATTAAAGAATAAAAATTAAAAATATGAAATTGAACGAATAATAATTCATCTATCTGTATGTTTTCGGCAAATTTCATAATTATTTCTAATTCATTGTATAAATGTTCCAAATTTCATTTCATAAAGTAAATTAAATGGCAATTTTCTAATGAATGATATTTTCATTTTAATTAATATGAAAGCAGATAATTAGAAAATATATAGGATTTTCCTAATAATTATATATAATTTCAAAAAATTCAAATCATTTGAAACAAATTCTTTTTTTGAGATTTCTCTGTTTTTAAAAGTAAATTAAAAATTATAATATATATGTATATATACACACACACACACATATATATATATATATATATATATATATATTTATGTATATTTATAATATACAATAATATAATAGAATATGAATGGAGGTAAATAGGTTAAATAATTTGATGAAATGAAAAATTAGTTATTTGAATAAATTATTTTTCTCAAATTGAAGGATGAATAATTTATGAAAATTAAAAATATGAAAATAAATAAATAATAATTTATCTATCGGTGTGTTGTTTTCAAATTTCATAATGAGTTCTAATTCATTGTATGAATGTTCCAAATTACAATTCATAAAGTAAATAAATGGCATTTTTCTGATAAATAATATTTTTATTTTAAATAATATGTGAGCAGATAATTGAAAATCACGTAGGATTCTTCAAATAATTATATATAATTTTGAAAAATTTAAATGATGTAAAAAAATTTTTTTTCTAAAAAATTTCATCTTTCTTCAATAGTAAATTGATTATTATAATATATATATATATATACACACACACACATATATATATATTTATTCAATTGAATTTATATTATACATTAATATAATGGAATATAAATGGAGGTAATCAGGTTAAATAATTTATTAGAATGAAAAATAATTTATTTGAACAAATTATTTTTCTTAAATCAAAGAAAAGTTAATTTTTAAACATTAAAAATATAAAATAAATGAATAATAATCTATCCATCTGTATGTTCTCAGTGAATTTCATAATTATTTCTAATTCATTGTATAAATGTTCCAAATTACAATTTGTAAAGTAAATTGAATGGGATTTTTTTAAAGAATAATATTTTCATTTCGAATAATATGAGAGCAGGTAATTAAAAAATATATAGGATTTTTTTAATAATTATATTCAATTTTAAAAAATTTAAATAATGTGGAAAAAATTTTTTTTTCAAATTTCTCTTTTTTTAAAAGTAAATCAAAAATTATGATATATATATATATATATACCCACATATAGATATGTATATTTATATATATTTATATTATACATTAATATAATAGAATATAAATAGAGGTGATTAAGTTAAATCATTTATTAAAATGAAAAATGATTTATTTGAACAAATTATTTTTCGCAAAACAAAGAATAAATAATTCATGAAAATTAAAAATATGAAATTAAATAGATGATAATTTATCTATCTGTATGTTTTCTCTCAATTTCATGATTAGTTCTTATTCATTGTATAAATGTTCCAAATTTCAATTCATAAAGTAAATTAAATGGCATTTTTCTAATGAATGATATTTTCATTTTAATTAATATGTGAGCAGATAATTAAAGAATATCTAGGATTTCCCTATAATTATATATAATTTCAAAAAATTTAAATCATGTAAAAAAATTTTTTTTTCAGATTTCTCTTTTTTCAAAAGTAAATTAAAAATTATATTATATATATATATATATACACACACACACATATATACATTAGGCTGATTCAAAAAAAACGGCTAATTTTTTTTTTTCAAAATCCTTACATAAAAACTTCCGAGAAGGTGTGAAAAGACGCCTGTAAAAAGCAGAGCCCTTAATATTATTATTAAGAGGTCGCGCATCGGGAATTTCTATTTCCCGTTTAAGGTAGTACGGTTATGAAAGCAATGTATCTAGAATTTCACAAAACTCAGCTTATAAGCTAGTAGATGCAAATACACATGCTGTTCAAATTTGAAGACGATTTACCTCATCATATATGAGATATTCGCAATTAAAAATAACATTAATTGTACATGTAGCATGGGGGAAGCGTGGGAAACTGATCAATTTATTTAAATTTACCAATGAATGACTTTCACCATCTCGATGAAAAACTATTATTTGTTAGAATACTATATTTAGATGATATAAAAAAAAACTAAGAATTATTTACCTCCTAGTTTTGATAAAAAATTAAAATAAACAACTCGTTACAGCGATAATTTTCTATGGAGGGGATATAGAGACTAATGCCATGGAAACGATGTGGCAACGTTGTCACAAATAAAATGTCGGAGCAGATAGAAATAGCGCGAAATTTAAACCAATTTAATATTGTTAAGTATAACACTTCTCAGCTTTTATTTAATAAATCATAACAATTATTGATAATTATTAAAATGAGAGAATAAATCTCATAGAGCAATCTTGTGATTTATTATTAATCATAACAATAAATACAAAATATATTGAACAATATGATGTATAATCAACATTTAAAAACGAAACTTTTATGACAATAAATTTTTATTTATCGCAATATTTTATGATAAAAACTTTTTCTTATTATTTCTTATAAATATATATATATATTTTTCTTATTAATATATTATTTTTCTTATTATTATATATATCTATCAGAATATATATCACACTTTTTCCGTAAAAAAATTACAGAGCTTATCTATAATTCGTTTATCTTTAGTAATTTTTGGTTTATTATCACTTCCTGGTTCTTTACAAAATTTAATTAACTCTTCAATTCAACCATTTTCATATTGATTAATTAAATCTTGGTATTTAATGGCTTGAGACGCCATTTTTCTGATTATATGTCCAGATAATACTCCTTTTAATGGAGATAAACAGTCCATTCCAGATGCAGTTTTCTTGAGCTTATTTATATGAATCAAACACTCTCTATAAGATTTAGAGCTTTCAAATAAATACTTGTTATCCGTCAACGAAACCAGTTCTTCTAAAATTTCGACATCGTATAAGGCTTCATGAAATTTCTCGTCCGAGTTAACATTCAAATGCTTTTTAGCTAATTCTGACAGTTTAAATTCACCGGGAGTTTTATTAGATGTAAAATTTTTCTTAAATAAAGGCAAGCTATCAGAGAATCCTGCGATTTGACTGAAATCTGATACCATAGAACATTTTAAAATTGAACGTAGTAAATGTGACTTGTCGAAAGTTACATTATGTGCAACAAGTAGACATGGCTTGGGTGACATTTTTAAAAATAATAAAAAACTCCGGAAAGCCTTTTTTAGAGGCAACGATTCAACTTTTTTACCGTGAAAGTATAAATGGCCGTTAATATTCTTCAGTCCTGTATGAGCAGAAGCTTTATCATCAATGATATTAGTAGGATTAATGTAGACACTAAATTTACGTCCTTCACAAGATGCAGCAATTTGAAGAATTTCGTCACTCTTACGGAAGCCTGACGTTTCTAAATCAAAGAAAACTAAGTTACATGTCTCTGCCGATATTTGAATATTTGGACCGTTAATCAGTGATTCATCAAATGCTTCTAAATCTTCACAGCCTTGTGACAAACCGCAGTTAGATTTATATTGAACACCTCCTGAATTTTCATTATTCTTTCTCAATTCCTCACGCTCTTGAGTTTCAATTATTCGACGTTTCTTCGCAGCCGGTAGTTTAGCATCTAATGCACGTTTCTGTCGCTTAGCATCCAATTGCTTTGTATAAAACAAAGTGTGTCGCCCTGGTGACAACTGCAGTTTTTGCCTAATTTCTACGATACAGGAGTCGCCTTCATTTTTTGTGCACACAGAACTTGCAAGACGATAGCTAGATGATTCACTTCTACTGTAGCAAATATTTTTTGGTGACTTATGAGCCATTATATTATTAAATGATTCATTAGCTTGGCTGGAAGCAGGAATTGAAAATTTATTTGCATTAGCGGCGTATTTCTCACATAACGCTGATAGTTTATCAAATAATGAGAGATTTGTGAGCAAAATAGTTTGTTCCTTCGATCCACTTCTGCGGCTACACCACGATCCACAGTTTTCATGGTTATCGTACAAGTGATCAGGTATATTACGTATTGTTTTAGCTAAATTTTGAGCATCACCCATATTTTGAGCCAATGCATAACCAAAACATTTTTTTATGTGGTCAATACTTCTTTTTTTAATTTCCTTAAAACTCGTCAGCTTCCATAAATCTCGGCTGAAATTTTTTTTTAAATGATTTTGATCTGCAAGTTTGAAGATAGTTTTTGGGTTTCCTCGACGAACGGCCGCGATTGTGCAACTGTCTTCATCGCCAATTAATACTCGTGCTTCAAGGTTTGCTTCTTTAAGAATACTGCTGTTGTTAATCAACTCTGCTCCTGCAGATGCTTCCATTGCCTTGGCACTACCTTGGAAGTTTTTTCGGCAATCATGGTCATCTTTCTTCCTACCCGAGTCACAAAATTTGCATTTCCTTATCCGTTCTGCGTAGTCGAGAAGTTTTCCACTCAAAAATCCTATTATAGTTCCATAACCATTAAGACTGTCGCAGCTCTTTCCATTACCTCTTTTACTCCATCCCATGTCATAGGAGACAATTATATTAACAACCTCTCCTATAGCTGTATCATACGTAGTGTTGTTGTTTTCATCAGGATCATCAGTTGCAGAGATTAATTTTCTACGATGAGGATAAATTTCTTGAACAATCTCTGGTGGCCTAATAAAAGAAAAAGGAGATAAGAATAGGATGGTAAAAAATCAATATAGTAAATTATAATTTTTAAATTTCATCAGCATTTATTTATTCAAACATGAAATAAAAATTAGAATAAACAATGCTAGTATGTATTAGCAATAAAACAATAAGTCATGTGAAGTTTGACGGAGTATTTAAAATCAATCAATCTTATTTAGAATGTATAAGAACAAAAATTATTTTTTAAAATATATACAATTAGCATTTTCCATCTACTCAAGACTGAATATAGATCATTATGCAAGTGTAGACAATATTGACGTCCAAAAAATTATATACAATTGAAAGAAGTTATAGACTACGAAAATTTTAGTTTCGTTTACTCCGTAGCTTTGTAGATTACAATCAAACTTACAATAATTCACACAGCTTATCAATATTTTCAGTAACAAGCAGTCGCTCTTCCTTAGCAGCTCGTTTACAACTCTCCTTAGCAGCTTCTTCGATTGCAGGACCAACTTCCCTTTCATATCGTTTAAATAATTGTGGCGATATTGTCGGAATATTGGCACATGCGAATATTTTGTTCAATCCAGAGCAGCCATAGCCAGCATGTACAGCACCTGTAATAAATATATTTTTACTAGGGTGGAACTTCTGCATATATACATTTAATTATTTTTGTTTTTAAGTGAATTCAAGTGATCAATTTTTTTTTTTTTATCAAATATTTATGTAGATTGAATAATTATTGAACTCACCAAGAATTACGCCTGTATTGACGTCAGAATGTTTGGATTGACTACCAGCTACGCTATGACTTTTACTCGTTGGAACTACTGATATTGTCTCACATTTTGTGCACTTAACTTTCAAGATTGATTTCAACCCTAAATGCTGTTCATGTACAATATTTTCCAGGCAAAGTACTTCATAACATTGTACACATTTTAATTTTTTGCCTAAAAATTTTAAATCCACGAAACGAATGCCTTCGAATAGGTTAGATTCACTGGTATCATCGTTGCCTTTTCTTTTTTCTTGTAGAGCATTTTTAATTTTTAATTTTTTATCGAGAACTTTTTTTTTAATAAATCTTCCTTTATGACGAATACGATCACCCATAATTATTTGTTTATTCGAATAAAAATAGCGAGTTGTTTACGTTTGACTGTGCGTATAAACTATAAGTAAGCTCAGTGGTTAGGAGAAATAACAATAACAATAACGCGACGTTGCGACATTTCCATACAGAATTAAATTTTATAGTATGTGTGTATACGTATAGGGGATATAGTAGTGAAGACGTACAGTCACGTTAAAAAACATATCCTACAGTCATAGTACTGCTAATATGCTGAACGTTAGTACTAATTTTATAGTATGTGTGTATACGTATAGGGGATATAGTAGTGGAAGAAGTACAGTCACGTTAAAAAACATATCCTACAGTCATAGTACTGCTAATATGCTAAACGTTAGTACTAAATCAAAAACTTTTCGACTGGACTGTCGCGGAGGAACTACCTTAAATAACACAGGAATAAATTTTTTAAATTTTGCAATTTCGTATTTTTGCAACGGCTCATTGAATTAGCGGACTAAAGCATATTTCTGTAGGAAATTTGACGCTCTACAAAAAAAGTCCTCACAAAGTTTTCGATAGTCCCACTCCTTCAAAAGTTATTCGAGGTCCAAGTTGAACTTACAAAAAAATTCAATGTTTTTTTTTTTTCGATGATACTATGAATCTTTTCTCATTATTTTGTTATTATTATTTTTACTAATGTTCATAACAGTTTAATAAGGAAAATCATCATTGAGCGGTGGGATGAAATCCAGGAATTTGTGCAATTGGACCAGACTACTCTACTGGAGCTTATTGATGTTTGTTACGACTCGGGATATTTCGTGTTTGATGGCAATTTTTACCTTCAGAAGGAAGGATGTTCTATGGGGAGTCCAGCAAGTCCTTCAATTGCCATCATTGCAGTAGATTATGTTGTTTCAATGGCGTTGACTCACCTTGACTTTGAAATTCCGATTATTAAGTCGTATGTTGATGATCTCTTCGCAGTGGTTCCAAAGGATAAAGTAGACAGCATCTTGGATGTGTTTAATAGTGTTGACAAGGACATCCAGTTTACCTTGGAAGTTGAGAATAACGGGAAGTTGCCTTTTTTGGACATACTAATAGAAAGATCAGAAGATGGTGACCTTATAACTTCTTGGTTCAAGAAACCGTACAGCTCAGGAAGAATTTTGAATTTTAATTCCAATCATCCATTGAGCCAGAAATTGGGGGTTGTAAAAGGGTTTTTGAACAGAGCCATGCGCTTGAGTCATGTGAACAAGACCAAGGAAAGTATTCGCATGGTTAGAAGATTACTGTCATCTAACAATTATCCAAACAAGGTCATCGGCAAGTGTGAGAAAATTGTGTCCGAGAGGATTAGAAACAACATCAGGAGCAACAATGTCAACAGGAATTGGTCGTTTAGCAGATTTCCTTACATAAAAGGCTTGTCACCAAGACTGGGATCTTTATTTAGGCACACCAACTGCAAGTTGGTATTCTATAATGTATTCAAGGTTAAGGATCTATTTTCCCGGCTAAAAGACAAAGTGGAGAAAGAAGATAGATCTGGCCTGGTATACAGGATTCCGTGCTCGTGTGGGAAATGGTACGTTGGACAGACCAGGCAAAAATTAAAAACCAGAGTGAGACAACATAAACTTGACTGCAGACCTGAGAAGTCCATAAAAAACAACAAAACAGCATTAGCGGAACATCACTTTGTTGAGGATGGTCATAACTTTCAGTTTGAGGATGTTGAGATTTTAGATCTGGAGACAAATTACATGAAGAGAAATCTAAGTGAAATGATTTTTATTAAGGCGATGAATTGTGTCAATGTTAGATCCGACACGCAAAACCTTAGTACAATTTACAGTGACCTGATAAATGATGTTAAGGATTTAGTGAAGTCGTAGTAATTATTTTTATTTTACTTAGAGTTTGAACTTTCGCGCGCAATATGAATAGTACTAGTCATGGACAACAGAGTCATGTTGACAATATAGATAATGCGAGCTCCACACGTACTATCACACTGTGTGAGAGTAGTACAGTCTGTGATTTAAGAGTCACTACGTTTGACATGTGTATTTGTCCATCATTGTTTATATTTGTCCATTTTATTTTATTTGAATTGATTTATTGGCAGAATGAATTTATAATTTTATCAAAAAATGTATATATCTGTCTAGTCTTATTTGAACATATTTTTGGCTTGGTGTTATGGACCAAAGGATTTTAACGAGGATTTAACCTCAAAAGTAAATATTTTGTAATTTTGTTTAGTTTATTATTTCTGAATTTGTAACTTACATGTATCATGTCTATTGTTTTATGCAACTTAATTTTAAAGTTTACGTACATTTGTTACAGCTTGCCTGATGAGGTTGGAAAATAAATGAAACCAACGAAACGTTGCAAATTTTGATAAGTTGAATCTCATCAATTCTGTCCAAGTTCCCAAGAAAATACAGTATTTATTATATATAATTTTGAGAAATTTAAATGATGTGAAAAAAATTTTTTTTAAAAATTTAATCTCTTTTCAATAGTAAATTGATTATTTTAATATATATATACACACACACACACACACACACACACACACACACACACACACACATATATATATATATATATATATATTTAAATAAATTTATATTATACATTAATATAATAGAATATAAATGGAGGTAATCAAGTTAAATGATTTAATAAAATGAAAAATGATTTATTTGAACGAATCATTTTTCTCAAATTGAAGAATAAATAATTGATGAAAATTAAAAATATGAAATGAAACGAATAATAATTTATCTATTGGCTTGTTTTCTTTAAATTTCATAATTATTTCTAATTCATTGTATAAATGTTCCAAATTACAATATATAAAGTGTATTGAATAGCATTTTTCTAATGAATGATATTTTCATTTTAATTAATATGTGAGCAGATGATTAAAAAATATCTAGGATTTCCCTCATAATTATACATAATTTCAAAAAATTTACATAATTAAAGAGAATTTTTTTTTTTTGAATTCCTCTTTTTTCAAAAGTAAATTAAAAATTATCTTACATATATATATGTATACACACACACATATATATATATATATATATATATATATATATATATATATATATTGATATATATTTATATTAAACATTATTATAATAGAATATAAATGGAGGTAATCAAGTTGAATAATTCTATGAAATGAAAAATTATTTATTCAAATAAATTATTTTTCTTAAATTTAAGAATAATCAATTTTCAAGAATTAAAAATATGAAATTGAATAAATGATGATCTATCTATCTGTGTTTTTTCTTTAAATTTCATAATTAGTTCTAATTCATTGTATAAATGTTCCAAATTACAATTCATAAAGTAAATAAATGGCATGTTTTTAATGAATAATATTTTTATTTTAATTATTATGTGAGCAGATAATTAAAAAATATGTAGGATTTTCCTAATAATTATATACAAATTCAAAAATTCAAATCACGTGAAAAAATTTTTTTTCTCAAAATTTCTCTTTTTCTAAAAGTAAATTAAAAATTATAATATATATGTATATACACACACGATTATATATATATATATATTCATATATATTCATATTATACAATGATATAATAGAATATAAATGGAGGTAATCTCTCTATCTAATAAAAAAGTTTCAAACAAATGAACGTAGAAAAAGACTATAATAACAATAGTATACGCATGAAGTTGGCGGTGGGGTAAGATCCCGAAAACAAAACAAAAAGCATCTAGCAAACCCTTTGACAGCTGTCATCGGCTGTTCATGACAGTCTTTGACGAATATCTTCATAGATATCTGTTTCTGACGCGCAAAAAATAAACATGCAAACGAAAATTATCACGATGATTCCCGACAGGAATTGTCTTTTTCGCGCGTTGGCGTATTGTGTATACGGCATTCAAGATCGACACGCAGAGGTGAGACTGAGTATCGTTTCAAATATAGTGGATAATTGGTCTACATTTGCGGGTTTTATTACAGGTAATGAGTCAAACGGTGCTGTGATTAGGTGACCTGGTGATTACAAATCACATGTGAATAAAAATGCAATATATGCAGCTGCGGATATTTTTAAGATATGTTTAATCGTGTATCGCGAAGAACAAATTCATCCACACCGGATCGGATCACAAAATGGAACACAATTCTCGCTACTCTTCACCGGCGACGGAGACAGTGGACACTTTGATGTCTTGCAGAACCAAAATAAAATTTAGATAGTGAGTAATAAGTATGAAAAGTAACAATCAAATAATAGTAAATCTAAATATATCACCAAACAGTCAAAAGGACAGCCAGGATTTACGATGACAATGGAGAAAGGAGGAGTTTCAAGCAGCAGACAAGGCGATGAAGATGGTGGATGGTCGGAAGTATCACAAAAGAAAGAGGAAAATAAAATTGTAAGTGCGAAGAACCAAATAAGCCATAGAATAATATCCACCAAATATTCGTATAACCAGGAAAGAGGACGACCAGGATCGATGTTGACCACAAGAGAAAGAGGTGTTTTGCGGAATGAACATCAACGCAAATATAGAGAAAAAAATAATATAAAGAAGGTGATTTTGGAGAATAACCGGCAGAGCGGCAGTAAAAATAATTCAACGAAGGGTGTCGAAGAATTAGAAGAATCGATTGCGATGATTGATTCGGAAAATAAATCGAGAGGACGACCAACCAATGTGATGGACATAGAAGAGCGAAAAATTAGACGACGGAAACAGCAGCAAAAATATAGGGAAGCGAACAAAAAATATTATACTGGCTTTTCAACCAACGAACAGAAAGGAGGAGTTTCAACCAGCAGACAAGGCGATGAAGATGGTGGATGGTCGGAAGTATCACAAAGGAAAAAGGAAAATAAAATTTTAAGTGCGAAGAACCAAATAAGCCAGAGAATAATAATAAACAAATATTCCTATAACCAGGCAAGAGGACGACCATGATAGATGTTGACCACAAGAAGAAGAGGTGTTTTACGGAGTGAACAGCAACATAAATATAGAGAAAAAAAAAATATAAAGAAGGTGATTTTGGAGAATAACGGGCAGAGCGGTAGCAAAAATAATTCAGCAAGTCAAGGAGATAGACAGATATCAATAGAGACGGAACACCAATTTTCAACCAACGAATGGAAGCTTAGATTGATGAAAAAAAGAAAAGTAAGCACAGAAGGAATTGAAGTGGACAGCAAGTGCAGGACCTGTCATTAAATCAACATGAAGGAATTCGCCTGTCTACTAGACAATGCGTAAGGAAATAGTGAGGCGCGAAGCGCCGAACAACGAGGCGCGCAGCGCCGAGTGCCCGAGGCGCGTAGCGCCGAGATGGGGTTGGCCCGCGAAGCGCGCAGGGGCGAAGCCCCTAGTTGAGTTAAATAATTGATTAGACTAAAAAATTATTCATTCAAATAAATTATTTTTCTTAAATTGAAGAATAATTGATTTTTAAAAATTGAAAATATGAAATTATATAAATAATAATATATCTTTCTGTATGTTTTCTTCAAATTTCATAATTAGTCCTAATTCATTGAGTGAATGTTCCAAATTATAATTCATAAAGTAAAGAAATGGCATTTTTCCAATGAATAATATTTTTATTTTAAATAATATGTAGGCAGATAATTGAAAAATATGTAGGATTTTTCTAATAATTATATACAATTTCAAAAATTTAAATCATGTGAAAAAATTTTTTTTTTCAAAATTTCTTTTTTTTTAAAAGTAAATTAAAAATTATAATATATATATATATACATACACAATCATGTATATATTTGTATATTTATATATATTCATATTATACAATGATATAATAGAATATCAATGGAGGTAAGCAAGTTAAATAATTGATTAGAATAAAAAATTATTCATTTAAATAAATTAATTTTTTTAATCTGAAGAATAATTGATTTTTAAAAATTGAAAATATGAAATTAAATGAATAATAATACATCCATCTGTATGTTCTTTTTAAATTCCATAATAAGTTCTAATTCATTGTATAAATGTTGCAAATAACAATTGTTAAAGTAGATTGAATAGCATTTTTCTAATGAACAATATTTTTATTCTAATTAATCTGTGAGCAGATAATTAAAAAATATATAGGATTTTTCTACCGATCATATATAATTTTAAAAAATTTAAATAATGTAAAAGAAATTTTTTTCCTTTCAATTCCTCTTTTTTTAACAGTACATTATAAAATTTAATATATATCTGTAAATACACACACACATATATATATTCAAATATGTATATTTATATATATTTATATTATACAATAATCTGATAAAATATAAATGGAGGTAATTTAGTTGAATGATTCAATGAAATAAATAATGATTTATTTGGACAAATTTTTTTTCTCAAATTGAAGGATAAATAATTTATGGAAATTCAAAATATGAAAATAACAAAATAACAATTTATCTATCTGTATGTTTTCTCTCAATTTCATAATTAGTTCTAATTCGTTGTACAAATGTTCCAAACTTCAATTTATCAAGTAAATTGAATGGCTTTTTTCTAATGAATGATATTTTCATTTTAATTAATATGTGAGCAGATAATTGAAAAATATATAAGATATTCCTAATAATTATATATAATTTCAAAAAATTCAAATCAAGTAAAAAAATTTTTTTTTCTAGATTTCTCTTCTTTCAAAAGTCAATTAAAAATTATAATATATATATTGTGACGTGGTATTTCGTACCCCGTCACTTTGTTTAATTATCGCATTTCCCTAGGTGCAGATATCGCTAGAAATAACGAAAGCACGTCTGAGGCCAATACTCCAAAAATGAACGACTAATTATCTTTAAGTTGAATTCTCTTTACTAAGCTAATTGTATGCTATTTTCTAATTCTGTAATGCTCTACGAGAACCATCCGCGAGACCTTCGCGTCAAGATACCAGGACACTGCCTGACAGGGGTCACGTACCAGCTCAACATCGACCACCACCGACTACAGACGAACGAATACCGCTGAAACCACTCCCGATGGATGCCTATCTAGTTGTCGAACAGGGTCGTGCGTGATGCACAAACAGCAGCTCCAACTATTTGAGACTTATCGGCCAGGAGCCGAACCACGAACGAATGCTTCTACCGCTCGGATGCATCGTTAGGCGGCGTACAGGGCTGTGCGTCAAAAACACAACAAAGCCTCCCGTCGACGATACTTATCAGCCTGGAGCTGAACCGACCCTAACATCTACTAAGTCGTTGACTATCCAATAGAAGACGGTTTTCTCTTCACGAACCGTCTTATCGAAGGACTGCGGCGTGGAATAGGCTAATGATATGCTGACCACGTGGATCTGGTGGATCTAGTGTGGGGATCCGGGTTGAGGGCCATCACCGCCAGATCGTTCCGGCATGAGGGCTTCGATGAGCGAGGGCCGGGATGCAGCGCCGACGAAATAGCTACAACGGGGAGTACCAGTAAAGCAAGGAGTGAGTTACAGTCGATCGCAAGTCCAAAGGACCGGTGACGTAATATTGCCGCACACCTCAATATCGCAACACATGAGCAGTACGACCCCCCCCCCCCCCTCTCGCCAACGATACCGCATAGCTGAAGGAAAACATCTCTAACCACCTTCCGACGTCCCGATACCTCGATACCTGTCGTCGAGGGAAAAGAAAAACAAGCGGCGAGGGATTATCGCCGCCTACCCGTGGACCAGGCCTACGCGACCTGCCGGTCCAATTAAAATACCGCAAATTTGAGGAAGAATCACGTGACAGCAGCTCGACGAAAATCAGGATCATCGCTCATCTCGTCACTCTACGTTCGGTTCTCGTATCATACCGACGTGCTATCGTAGTCTTCTGTGCCTTATCGCTACCTTATCGCATTCTCTCGCACCTGTTATATCTTCTTTTACGTAAGTGAGGTTCCTTTTCTATTTTGTGAAGCCACGAGATTACTTGCAATATGTCGTACCTTTACCTTTATCTCTTTCTCTCTTTACTTTGCAGTTGGTCTGCTTGAGCCAATTGGGCTCGTATCTTTTCTCTTTATCTTGCAGTTGGTCTGCTTGAGCCACCTGGGCTCGTACCTTATTCTCTCTTACCTCTTATCTTGTCCCTTTCGCTGTCTTATTGCAAGTAACTTCGCGACTGGTTGACTATTACTTACGCATTGTAGTGACTATTGCTCATTTTATTATCTTTCTCTTCTGGAATATTTGACTGTCTAATATCGCTGTCTAGCAGCGCGTTCCGTTGAAGGATCAATTTTTATCTTAGCTATTGAGCATTGCTATTTTGTTATATTTTCTCTGATTAGTTATATCTGTCTCTTTACCTATTACCGTTGATTATCGTATCTTAGTGAGTGTACCGCGGGAGCGATCTTACATCGCTGCGCGGTCCCGCTCGTCGTTCATTTGACATTGGAGTATTGTGCCGTATCGCATAACATCTTTTCCACTATTTTCTTCGCTAATATCGCTGATCGTAGTTGTCCGTAGTCTATTTGGTTTGCCGTACGTTGCATACTAATTATCTTGAATATTGTTTGTCTTATCTTGAATTGCCTTTTATCGTACCGAATATTATCTCTCTTTCTCTCGCGCTCACCGCAAACTAGAGGCTACGTATTATCTGTTATTCTCTATATTTTATGCTAATTTTCTACTTGACCTGTCGCTTGAATTTACCTTGTAATTTATAATTCCCTGTCTGCCTATTTCTGATCATTCTGGTAATGTGACAACTATCACAATTGTTGTATTTCGCATGTGTTCATAATCGCTTCTCATATTTTATGATTCATTTGCTTACCGCTTAATTTAAGTACAGTATATCTTTTTCTGTGTTGCCTATCTATCATAAAACCGTGTTAATCATTACCGTTAGTATCGCGAGCTTGCGCATATTTCCCGCTTATTCGGAAAACGTTCCGTTATTTGTTAACTCTCTCGCTTAACCTTTCTCTAGCTGTAAATATTGTTAATTATCGCATTTATCGTAATTGTATCTCAATCTCTTCAGCTGCTTGCTTGTCATTAAACTTATCGCTTCTTGCTTAATATATTTAACATTATTCCTGCTTCACCTGTTTCTTATTTTATCTATTGGATTCGACTCCGCCCCTCTACCATTATCTTGTCTCTCTGAGCGAACTGTGCAAAACCGTCGTAGAACCTGACCTTACCTTTATCTATTACCTTTACCTTTACCTTTGTCTTTTTCTCTAATTATCTATTTTTGACGCATGTGCGTCTGGCGCCCAACAATCGTATCTTTCTCCCTTAGTATCTCTCTCTTTATCTAATTATTCAGGTTAGTGACTGCGCCGTAGGGTAACCAATTATCGTTCTATCGTTTTACCCTCAACTGTATGGAAAATATTGGTTACAATATATATATATATACACACACACACACACATATATATATATATATATATATTTATAAATATTTATATTATACAATAATATGATAGGATATAAATAGAGGTAATTAAGTTGAATAGTTGATTAAAATAAAGAATTATTTATTTGTATATATTAATTTTCCTCAATTGAAATTATGAAATTAAATGAATAATAATATATCTATCCGTATGTTTTCTTTAAATTTCATAATAAGTTCTAATCCATTGTATAAATGTTCCAAATTATCATTCGTAAAGTAAATAAATGGCATTTTTCTAATGAATATCATTTTTATCTTAATTAATATGTGAGCAGATAATTAAAAAATATGTAGGATTCTTCTAATAATTATATATAATTTTGGAAAATTCAAATGATGTAAGAAAAAATTTTTTTTCTCAAATTTCTCTTTTTTTGAAAGTAAATCAAAAATTATAATATATATATATATATATATATATACACACACACACTCATATAGATATGTATATTTATATATGTTTATATTATACATTAATATAATAGAATATAAATAAAGGTAATTAAGTTAAATGATTTGATGAAATAAAAAATGATTCATTTGAACAAATCATTTTTCTCAAATTGAAGAATAAATAATTTATAAAAATTAAAAATATGAAATTAAACAAATAATAATTTATCTATTGGTATGTTTTCTTATAATTTCATAATTATTACTAATTCATTGTATAAATGTTTCAAATTACAATTCATAAAGTAAAGAAATGGCATTTTTCTAATGAATAATATTTTCATTTTAATTATTATGTGAGCAGAAAATCGAAAAATATGTAGGATTTTTTCAATAATTATATACAATTTCAAAAATTTAAATCACGCGAAAAAATTTTTTTTTTCAAAATTTCTCTTTTTTTAAAAGTAAATTAAAAATTATAACATATATATATATATACAAACACAATCACATACATATATGTATATTTATATATGTTCATATTATACAATGATATAATGGAATATAAATGGAGGTAATGAAGTTGAATAATTGATTCAAATAAAAAATCATTTTTTCGAATGAATTATTTTTCTTAAATTGGAGACTAATTAATTTTCAAAAATTAAAAATATGAAATTAAATGAATAATAATCCATCTGTCTGTGCGTTTTTTTTCAATTTCATAATTAGTTCTAATTCATTGTATAAATGTTCCAAAGTACAATTCATAAAGTAAATAAATAGCATTTTTCTAATGAATAAGATTTTTATTTTAATTATTATGTGAGCAGATAATTAAAAAATATGCAGGATTTTTCTAATAATTATATATAATTTTAAAAAATTCAAATGATGTAAAAAAATTTTTTTTTCAAAAATTTCATCTTTTTTCAATAGTAAATTGATTATTATAATATGCATACATATATATACACACACACACATATATATATATATATATATATATATATTTATAGAAATTTATATTATACATTATTATAATGGAATATGAATGGAGGTAATTAGGTTCAATAATTTATTAGAATGAAAAATGATCCATTTGAATAAATTATTTTTCTTGAATTAAAGAATCGTTAATTTTTAAAAATTAAAAATATGAAATTGAATGAATAATCATCTATCTATCTGTATGTTTTCAGTAAATTTCATAATTATTTCTAATTCATTGTATAAATGTTCCAAATTACAATTTATAGAGTGAATTAAATAGCATTCTTCTAAAGTATAAAATTTTTATTCTATTTGATGTGTGAGCAGATAATCAAAAAATATATAGGATTTTTCTAATAATTATAAATAATGTGAAAAAAATTTTTTTTTTCAAATCTTCTTTTTTTAAAAGTATGTTACGTCCGTGGGTAGAGTTTACTCCTGAGCGGAAGGAGTAACCTGGTTGGCTTCGCTTTTACGTTACAGGTCAACCGGAAATCAGGATGGGATTGAATAAACTGGAGTATGTTGATATGTCGTTTATAAGTTTATTCCGTAGAACATGAGATAGCGGTCGGAATGAGTTGTGTGTTGCGAAAAGATATATATGAAGGCGAGATGTGGAATTGTCGAGTGTCAGAATAGGAGTGTCCCTCGAGACGTGAAACGGACGGGTGCAGAAAAGGTGTCACAAAGCTAGGAGTAGGGAATGGAATTTGAAGAGTAAGCGTGATAGTGAATAGCGTGAGACTACGTAGAGATAAGAGGACAGGACAGAACTGTGGGAGAGTTAGCGAGTAGGAAAAATAGAAAGAAGTGGTATGTTGGACGTAACACCCCCCCCGTCAGAGGGAGCAAGAAGGTGGAAATGTGAAACATGATTTGTGCTTAAAATTAGTTTTACAATTATTCTTATTATAGGTAGTGTATGGTTTATATTCTGGATTACGTATGAGCGTAAGGCATATAGTTATAATACTATGGTTACATAAGGTTGTTTAAAGCTAGGCGCCTAGGGTTAATGCGCATGGAAGCGGGTTAGTACACTTAAGCCTAAACAACAATGATTTTTTTTTTTTTTTTTTTTTTTTTTTTTGATATGTCGAGATACAGAGTTTGACCTATTTGTACAATGATATCGGTTATGAGTGTAGATATATTTTGGGCTAATTTTAAACTAAGGGTATAAGATCGTCACTACAATTATTTTAGTGCAGTAGTGTACACAAGTATTTATTTTATTTATGTCTGTTTGACAGCGCAACAGCAGAACTTGATAGCAATATAGTAATTGCCTATTTGTAATAAGGTTTTCGTAAGGTGGGTGGGTTTAAAGGAAGCGGAGGTGGTGTGTGATGAACTGCATGATGGGTTTCTACTTCGTTGGGAATGGGTAGGACAGAAGAAGTAGGTGGGTGAATAATATTCAGCTCGATTGGATTGTCATACCCTGTTTGTATGGCTCTAAATGTCTGGTTCGTCTTTTTTGTTTTGCAATGTGTGCACAGAGTAATGACCTTGCCGAGGCATGAGTGACGGTAGAATAAGTATAGGGTTGCGAGAGATAGCAAACCAACACCGCTGTAAGTAAGAGTGTCTTTGATGTGCAACATATAGCGCTGTGTGCGGTGGTGTGTGCTGATATCAGTAGCTTGTTTTGCGATATCCTGCAGCGATAGTCCGGTATTGGCCAAGGCATGTACATCTATGTGCGAGGTTTTGTGGAGTGGGGGGATTGCAATTAAGGATAAGTCGGTGGAAATATTAAAATCAAGACTGAGGGATACTTGACTTAGATCCAAGGTAACTTTGGGGACGTAGGAGAGAGTCTCGGTAGATTGTGAGCGTTTCGAAGTTTTGAGAGTGACCTCAGAAGTACTAGCCGTACATAGGTCGTCTAGGGTGATAATGCCTGAACCGGAAAGTGTGACACGAGAGGTCTGGTCATTTGGGCAGAGAGTATGAAGAGTCTCAGGAGTGGAAGCTGAGAAAATCCAAGAATTAGATGTTGATAATTCCGTCCAGTAGGTTCCATCGAATGCGGTCAATCTGATATCACATTGTTTTGAAATTTTTCTGGACGGGTTCAGAAAAAGGTCTACCTCGCAGAGTTTGTGAGTCGATGGTCGGAAAAGCGGTTGTGTCAACTTACATATGAATTTTCCTAAGGATAAAATGCATTTACTAAATTTGGATTCCGAGATTTGAAAGTACGACGCTCGGTTAAGTGCTATAGCTATGTAGTCGCTGCCAGGTTGAATGTAAGCGAATTTGTTATTTGCAGAGTCGTATGTCTGTCTAACGGGGACGGGAAGCAGTCGGTACAAGTCAAAAACCTCGGAGTTGAGCAACGGAATAGATATCACATAAAGCAGTCTGGGTTCGTAATACGCTATGTCGATTTTAGAGATTCGAATCAGTTCTTCAGCGTAATTTGGATCCATTGGAATAGGAAACTCTATTTGTGGTCTGAGTGACTGGATATGTTTAAGACTGGAAATAATCTGTTGCTTGGTCAAGTCGGTCGAATAAATATTGGAGGTCTATGTAGTTCAGCAAAGTCCATTCTTTGTTATATGTACGTAGGTCTTGCAATTGTTCGAAGAAGATTCCCGGGTTCTGATTCAGTTGCTTAATCGCGACGTTAGTCGAATCGTCTGTCGTGCTGTCGAGAGCACTGCACCTGCAACGATATGCAAGAGTATGAGACGTAATGTAACGCGATCGCAGGCAATATGGTAGCATGCTATTGTCGGTTGTACTGTAGTAGCTATTGAAGGGGTTAATGTGGGATTTTACTATGTATGTGCGATTTTCAGTTTATTGAGATGAACTATTTTAGTTTTGTTTAGCGTGAGGTATATTTCGGCGTTAACGTCATCTATTATTCGTTTGATTACATACGGGCCTTTATAATGATCTTGGAATTTTGACCTTGTTTCGTTCAATAGGTAGACAGTTTGTCCTACTTCAAATCGTTGTGGGTTAATTGTTCTGTCGTAGTGTTCCTTACTTTTCTGTTTAGCTTGTTTCAGGTTCAACGCGGCGCGTTTACGGATGTCTGTGAGATTCGCTATTAGATCGAGGAGGAATGTATCGTATGTATGCGTGGATGTGTTGCTTAGTATCGCGTCTGTCGGTAGTTTAGCTTCCGAGCCGAAGATCAGCTGGTGAGGTGAATAATGTGTACTGTCGTGTTTTGCTGTATTATAGCAGAAAATGGCGAAACGTATGAATTCATCCCAATCTTTACCTTCGTTGGTGTAATGTTTGATGTATTCGGTAATTACGAGGTGACTTCTTTCTAATGAGCCGTTTGATTGCGGTCTATAGGCGGTTGTTCGTAGTTGTTTAATTTTGAAGAGTTTACAAAGTTGTTTGATGACTGTGCTCATAAAATTCTGTCCTTGGTCTGTAAGTATTGCTCGAGGAGCACCGTAACGTGTAATGTATTCTTTTGCGAATGCTGCGCCTATAGTTTTGGCGGTGGCATCAGGTAAAGGGATGGCGTCCAGGAATTTTGTCAAATTGCATTGTATTGTCAAGAGATATTTGTTGTTCGATTTAGTAAGGGGTAGAGGTCCAACAATATCTAATGCCACTTTGTCAAAGGCCTCTGCGGGCGTGTCAGTGATTGCCATGGGTAATTTTGTTTTGATCCTGACTAGTTTTTTCCTCTGGCAACTGCCGCAAGATCTGATGATATTTTGAATTTGCTTTTTCATATTTGGCCAAAAATATTTTTCTCTTATTTTATTGAAAATTTTTGTAACGCCTTGGTGTCCTCCGATCAGTGACTCGTGGTACTCTTTGATCATGTCTTCGCGTAATCGTTCGTCTGGTATAATTGTAGTATTTCTACAAAGTGTTACTCGAATGTCTGAATCCGCAAAAATGTGATAAATCAGTTTTTTAAAGATAGATCGTAGAATATCATCAACTCCTGGTCCTGACATGGGGAATGATATGGACCGAATGTCTAGTCCGGACAAGATAATCCTCAAGTTAACTAACGTGTAGAAAATGTCGTCAAGTCTGCCCGGGTCTGATTGATGTGGTTTCACTACGAGGGTAAATATGTATTTGTTGTTTTTCAACCGAGTTTTAATTACGTCGGATATTTCTGGATTCTGGTTTTGAAAGGATTCCATGCTTACTAGATTTCCGTCTATCAACTGTTTTTCTAGTCCTTCTGTCCAACCACAATTAGCTGATACGAAATGAGCGTAATTGTCGCACAACATGAGAAGTCCGTCATTAGTTTCGGTTACGTTGGGTGTTGGTAATATGTCATTTTGATTTTGTATTAAGTAATCTAAGCAACAAAAGTTGTCATTGTCAATATGGGGGCGGTCCGGTTTTCGCTCTCCGGGATTCTCGCGACGTTGTGAGCCTAAAGGTGGTTGCGTTGCCGTAGGTACAACGGAGGCATCGCTATCCGTGTCTTCAACAGCTGACTCCGGATCATGTGTCACGGAGTCACTCTCCGAGATATCAGTTGGGTAGCGCGAGGGAGTAGAAACCGGAGCATGTCTTGGAGCTGACCTAGTGCCGGTCCGACGCATTGGCCGACGAGTTACAGGGGGAGCAGGGATTCTGGGTGTTGATGCGTCTGCTTCAGATTCAGAAGATGTCGAGTCATAAGTCGGGTTTTGATAATTACAAATGGTGATCTTTATGTCGGAGTCTTTAAATATGTAATGGATCATCCGATTAACAAGGTTCCAGTCTAACTTATCTAAGCCGCAGCCTAGTCTTGGAATCGAGAGCGATTTGACTTTGTCTTGTTCTAAGCAATTCTTTAGATTTACTAGGGCGTTGAACAGTGTTTCTTCAGTTGGTTTCTGGTAGTGGTATTTTTTGGTTACTAGATTGTAAATGAGGCGGTTACCATGTGGCAGTGTCAATACGTTCGTTACTTCAGGGTCTAGTTGTTGTAGTTGATCTCGGGTGATTATTTTCCTATTGATTAGTTGTCCCGCGACTCCTCGTGATGTCTTGCAGTCTGCCGAGATACAGTGGGCTAGGTTATCTTGTCTGTCAAGGAGATTGGCGCGTATCTCTTGAATAAATTTACTATGCGTTAATGGTAGGTGGTTAAGATCTGTTACGAATTCCGTGAATCGAGGGGCGTAATTTCGTCCTTTACTGGTAGTGGCTTCGGGTGTCGGCTTATTCAGTGTGTCGGACTGTTCTTCACGTATTTTAACACTACGACCTTGGGGCTTACCGGAGTTTTGGTTTGATTCAGATGAGGTGAGTGGTTGAATTCGTTCCGTAGTTTGCTTGATCGTTTTATCGACTACGATCGGTGCCTCCGTTGCGCTGCTATTGTCAGTCATACTGGCATTTGAGTCAGAGGTACCAGTAGAAGTCGAAGTGTCTTGTAATGCTTTGTTTCGTCTTCGTGGGGAAGGGTTGGTGGATTCATGTGCAGATTCATGCGCTCGTATTGGGTGCTGGTCTACATGTTTCATTCGCTTGTGAGCGCCGGTAGATGAAGATAGCGTATCCGGTTCGCGAGCACGTGTTGGGTGTTGGTGAGCTATTTTGGTGCGTTTGTGAACGCTGGTAGACGAAGACAGCGTATCTGGTTCGCGAGCACGCGTTGGGTGTTGGTGAGCTACTTTGGCGCGCTTGTGGGCGTCAGTAGATGAGCATTCTGTATCGGGTCGTGGCCGTTTTGAGGTAATAGGTAGAATTCGGAAAGAGTCGACAGGTGGATTTCTGGAAAGCGCGTCTGCGTTAGAGTTCGCTATTCCTTTTTTATGTTTTGTGACGTACGAATATTCTTCCAACTTCAGTCTCCAGTGCATTAAACGAGAAGTCGGGTCCCGTACGTTTTTGATCCACTTTAGTGGTTCGTGGTCTGTTACCAGAGTAAAGGTTCTACCGTAAAGATATGGACGAAAATGTTTGACGGCGTAAACGACTGCTAAGAATTCTTTTTCGGACACCGAGTAATTGATTTCGGCCTTTTGTAACACCCTAGATGCATACGCGATTGGTAAATCCTCGCCATCTTTGTCTTGACTAAGTATTGCTCCTATTGCATACTTTAAAGCGTCGGTTGTTAGGACGAAGGGTTTTTCGAAGTCTGGATACTGCAGTATCGGTTCTCGACACAGACTATCGCGTAGTGTTTCGAACGCAAATTGATGTTCTGCTGTCCATAGGAAAGGGCTATTCTTCTTTAGCAAATTATTAATAGGTCTAGCAATTTTTGAAAGGTTAGGAATGAATCTTCGGTAGTAGCCTATCAAGCCTAAAAATTGTTTGATCTGTTTAGGATTCTTGGGAACTGGGTAGTTTTTTATTGCTGATATCTTCTCCGGATTAGGTTTCAATCCATTTTGAGTGATGACGTGACCTAGGTATGCTACTTCTTTACGCAGAAATTCACATTTATCTGGCTGCAGGGTTAGTCCTGCATCAGACAATCTCTTCATGAGTTTCCGAAATTTGGTTTCGTGTTCCTCCAAGGATCGGGAGTAAATGACTATATCATCCAAATAGACAAACATATCTGTACCCTGTAATCCCGATAGAACCTGATCCATTAGACGTTGAAAGGTGGATGGGGCATTTTTTAAGCCAAATGGCATTCTAGTATATTCGAAATGGCCGTGAGGAGTCGAAAAAGCGGTCTTTGCGCTGTGATCGGGATCCATTGGAATTTGGTGGAACCCAGAAGCCAGGTCGAACGTTGAGAAATATTTTGCGGAACCTAGCTGATCTAGGATATCGACGATATTTGGTAGCGGGTAAGCGTCGCCAATGGTTTTTTCATTTAATTTCCGGAAGTCAATGACCATTCGCCACTTCTTTTCGCCGCTAGCATCTGATTTCTTGGGGATGATCCAGACCGGAGAATTGTAAGGAGATGAAGAATGTGTGATAATGTTCTGATCAAGGAGTTTGGTCACTTGTTTTTGTATTTCGTCTTTGTGTACTCTTGGGTGTCTGTATTGTTTGGTATGAATTGGTGCGTCATTGGTAGTAGGGATCGTATGGCTGACTAAGTTTGTATGTCCCAGGGTGTCACCCGGGAGGAAAAATAAATGGTTGAATTCGATAGCAAGATTAACTATTAATTGTTTTTCTTCGTCGTTCAAATGATCCAATCGTAAGTTTTCTTTTAAAATCTCAAGGCGTCTCGAATCGTAATTCGGGGATGTGGGAAGAACGCGATTCTCGATCCTTTTTTGTTTTTCGTGTAAGACCTGTGCTAGTAAGACCTGTCCGCTGCTTGCAGTACTTGTATGCGTTAGGTGTGTTTTTGCACTGAGCGTGGCGGTGCTCGCGAGTTCATCGACTTCTTCTAGTGTTACGACTGGTCTTCTTATTTCCACAGCTGATTCGTTGGAATTTATTGCATAAACGTAAGCAAACCCTTGTTGGTTGGTAACCAGGGCCTGTCCCAGGAATATGTTAGCGCCTACTTCCAACTGTTCTATGAATCCCGTTTTTACAGAGGGATTCGAAATTTTTAGTGCAATCACCTTGGCCGTTCGTGGTGGTATCAATATGTAGTCTTCGTTTAGGAGTTTGAATGGTTTGCTAGTATTGTTCGGTATTATTTTTTCTGTATCGAAAGATATCGTTGCATTTTCGTTCCGTAAAAATATCGATCCTAAGATTCCGTCTTCTTGTATCGGAAACAGATCGTCGACTATATGGAATATATGAAGGTTGTCACCGATTCGAATGCTAGTTGTTCCTACTACTTTTATTGGCTCATGTATAGCACTGGTAACGTGGATCTGATCTTCGAGTAATTTACACGGAACATGCGGATGTATTGCTCCGAGTTTAATTATGTTTACATCAGCACCGGTGTCAACTATAAATGTGCTGGGTTGTCGTGTGAGTTCACCGGTGGTTATTCGAACCTTCGGTGTTTGTGTGACAGATGTTATGAGGATACGCGGTGGTGTTTTTGTGTTGGTTCTATGATTGTTAAAGGGAATAACGCCGGTTTCGCGAGAGATAAGGTAGTTGTTTTTGAAACAGATAGTCGCCTTTTCCGAACGTAAAAAGTCTGCACTCAGTATACCGTCTTCGATGATAGGGAAGGAGTTATCGACAAGATGGAATTCGTGGCGTGTATTAGCTAACTCGATGTAGAGACTTTCTATTGTTCTGATGGATTCTTCCGTTATCCCTGAAATCTGCCTAATGTCCGTCTTTGTGACGTGGACTCTTGGGTCGATTTTATCGATTTTTAACAGATTAATATTAGCGCCAGTATCTATTATTAGTGTCACGTACCCATTCAAAGATTGCGGGCATTGTGTTCGAATCTGTGGAGGGCCAGATTCTAATTGTACGGAGCTGACGTTTGGTTTGGACGCTGCTCCGGTTTGAGGGAGGTCGATGCGTCCGCGCGGCCGTCCCTGAACTCGTTTAAATGGTTCGCGTTGCCTGAATATTCGCGATGTTGCTTTGCTTCGTATGAAACTTCTGGGTGGATGCCTGTATCGCAATTCTCGTTCGAGTAGTCTTGTGTTACGTAATTAACCCTGAAGTTCGATCGTGAAGTATTTGGTGTGTTATACTGTTGTGAGCGTTGCCTGTCATCTCGCGTCTGGTCTAAAGGTTGGTTTGTCGGGTCTCTTGCTCGATATTGGGTATTGGGATTGTTCTGTTGTTGACGATTAGTGTTATTTTGGAAAATTCTTGAATCTTGTTGGAATTTTGGATTCTGGGGATATTGGGACCGATTTGAGCGGCACTTATCGTTTGAGTGGCCTTTGCGACCACACTGCGTGCAAGTTGTGTTATTGCGCTGTCTCGTTCTGCACTCCTCTATACTATGACCTGCCTTCTTGCAGTATCTACACACTACTAATAGGGAAGGTTGATCAGGACAATATTTGTCGATGTGATCGGTTAATTTACATATACTACATTTTATGTGGTTTTGTGTTTCGTAGTTAGTATCACGGTATGAGGCTAGTTTAAGTCTATCTGATAATAGTTTTTCAGTCTTGGTGGCCGTGTCTATAGCCATTTGTAGGGTTTGTGGATTCTCGTGAGCTACTCTTATTTCTAATTCGTCTAGTAATCCTTTGATAAATCTTAGTCTTGCGGTCTCTTTGATATTTTTCTTTAGCACTTGAGCATCACTGATAGATTCTGAGGCATCTATTGATTCGCACGCTTGTCTTAACAGATGTTTTATTCTAGCACCGTAATCCAGAACACTCTCGTTTCGCCTCTGTGCCGATTGTGCGAGGTCTAGCTGGATATCTGGGAGGTGTTGTTTAGACGCGTAGGCCTGTTTTAGGCAGTATAGCAAATCTCGAAGAGAATCCGGATTATCTGACTCTATATATTTACTCGCGTCGCCTTCGATTTTCGTGCGAATGAGTGTGGAGAATAAATTCAGTTCTCTGGCTAAGACAGCTTGTTTTGCGCATTCTACTTTAGTTATGAATTCGGATACGGGCATATTAGTGCCATTGAACGTGGGAATCAGAGCTAATGCATCTTTAAGAGGCAGGTGCGGAAAAGTGCCTTCGGTAGCCATGTTGTAAATTTTAATCTAGGATTTGTCGACTTACAAAGTGAAGATGAAGAGGAGGAACGGAATAAAATGTTGCATTCTTCCGTGAGGATGTTGGTCCAGCGATTTCGTGTCTGTAGTCGGTGATGACGTCGGTGTGCGTTGTGTCGTACTAGAAGTCGTGAAGAATGAAGATGTCGTCGTAGTAGCAGCAGGAGATAGTCTTTCAGCAATATCGATTTGGAGATACGGATTTGTCTGTGACGTTCGTGTGAATCAGAGATCGTTGATTGCGTTAACGTAGAATATGGCTTTCAGAGTGTCTTCAACACTATCACACAGTGGTATTACTTTTTTATTAACATCACTGAGCTTGCACACTTCAGAACCGGTCTATCAGATGGCACTTCATGCGTAGCACACACGTAAAATTGTATCACTGAATTTCCGGAAAGCGAAGGCCACCGCTGCCACCAATGTTACGTCCGTGGGTAGAGTTTACTCCTGAGCGGAAGGAGTAACCTGGTTGGCTTCGCTTTTACGTTACAGGTCAACCGGAAATCAGGATGGGATTGAATAAACTGGAGTATGTTGATATGTCGTTTATAAGTTTATTCCGTAGAACATGAGATAGCGGTCGGAATGAGTTGTGTGTTGCGAAAAGATATATATGAAGGCGAGATGTGGAATTGTCGAGTGTCAGAATAGGAGTGTCCCTCGAGACGTGAAACGAACGGGTGCAGAAAAGGTGTCACAAAGCTAGGAGTAGGGAATGGAATTTGAAGAGTAAGCGTGATAGTGAATAGCGTGAGACTACGTAGAGATAAGAGGACAGGACAGAACTGTGGGAGAGTTAGCGAGTAGGAAAAATAGAAAGAAGTGGTATGTTGGACGTAACAAGTAAATTAAAAATTACCATATATATATATATATATATATATATGCATACACACACACATATATATATATATATATTTATGTATATTTATATTACACATGATTATGATAGAATATAAATGGAGGTAATTAGGTTAAATGATTTAATAAAATAAAAAATGATTCATTTAAATAAATTATTTTTCTCAAAGTAAAGGATAATTAATTTTCAAAAAGTGATAATATGAAATTAAATAAATAATAATTTATCTATCTGTATGTTTTCTCTCAATTTCATAATTAGTTCTGATTCATTGTATAAATGTTCCAAATTTTAATTCATAAAGTAAATTAAATGGCATTCTTCTAATGAATAATATTCTTATTTTATTTAATATGTGAGCAGATGATTAAAAAATATGTAGGATTTTCCTCATAATTATATACAATTTTAAAAATTCGAATCATGTGTTACGCCCCGACATACCGCCTTGGCGTACCTTTTTTTTCAAAAATTCCATTTCATTTCATTTCTTTGATTACTTCAATGCGCATATATCATTTCATCAAAATCTCATATTCTAATAAGAGCAAGTTCCACCCCTCCTGGCAAAAGTCACGTAGAGACCAACAATGATCCCTAGTATAAGGTTCAACTTTCGTTTATTTAGCTGGTACCAAGAACTGAGATGAGAGACTGCTGAATTAGCATCAGTAGCGCTCAGCCTGAAAATATCCCTCTTTTTAAGTTAAAACTATAATCAATAACTAGGATAAACCACTACCTTTAGAACCACCAAATTAAAATAGATTACTTATTGGAATGTATGAATGAATGTGTGAACATTGCATGTAAATATCTTTTGTTCATATCATCAATGTGTCACCAACGAGATTGAGAATCGTCGGAACACCGTCGAAGAGCGAGAAGTAACGCTGACCATGTGGATTTGGGCACCAGGAGGTCGCCCCCGCACCTCATTGGCTAATTACCGTTGTAACTAATTACAACTGCAGCTCCTTGGACCCTCGGGCCCCAGAAGCCGCGTCTTTCGTCTGTCAAGTCGCGAAGTGCGTGGACGTAAACCCGGATTAGCCCTCTCGAGCAAGAGTAGCGTTTGGAAAATCTTAGTTGTGACCGACCTAAAGTCTCGCGCTAATTCGTCAAATTCGAGCATTCAGTTATTCTGTTAATTGCAAGAGACTCACTATCTTCTACGTTTCCATCTTTTCTGTTCTTTACTAAATCTCATCATTTCGCGAATAGACATTTTTATGCCGTTTCATTTTCTATAATTGAATCGAGTTCGGCCCTGATTCAACCGAATCAGGTAATCTTAAGTAATAATAATAATAATTTCACTATCGTTTTTAATAAATAAATCGTTGCAATCAATTTCAACATACATCAAAATCAGAAAATTGACACTTTCAACTATAACTTCCGATAACAAGATATCATTCCAAATCTAAAGAAAAAAAAAACTAAGTGACCGACGTTCAACATCTTTCGATTGATCAACTCTTCCAAACTTGAGGTGAGGCCCCTGGTCCAGAAATCTACCGACGCAGACCGACACGATCCGACGGCTCTCAATCTCGTCGACCGATTCACCTAAAGCTAAGTCAATCCGAGTGTTAATCTTCGAAATTGAACGAATTCTTGTTTCACCTTTATAATCAAAATCTACTTCAGTAATTTTCATTCAAAACCAAGTCTAGAATTGGTGGCTAGCTTCACTACCCCCAATTGAATCGTACTTATTGTTACCAAGAATTAACGAATAGGACTTAACAATAGTATATATAATTGATTTAAGACAATCTAAAAAGAGGGATACAATACAATAATCACGACCAGCTAGTTAACCATTGTTCAGAGTAGATGTTCCTGGTACCAAATAATAATATCCATTAGAATAGAACAATACACGATTTTATTTATAAACTTGAACACTTTATAAATTGTTATTTTCGGCTCATACCGGGACAATCTCTTGAAACTATACATATAACGCGCATGCGCCAAATAATTTAATCTCATTGGTCGGTGAAATCGCGCCGCGGTGATGTTTTCATCTGCTGAGCAAGGCGCCAACGTACACTAAATGAAACAAAAGCTGTAATTCTCTCGCGCGTAAAGCCGTGGATTGAGGTTATGCTGCTGTTTATTTTTACGTAGCGTGAATTGTCTAAGAAGAATAGTATCGTTCAGCAATACCGTGGTTGATTTCGGAAGATATTCAACCGACGCAATAAAGAATTTAACGGAAAAGCAAATATCAAATGATACAGAAATTGGGTGTTATTTATTGAAAGAAGAAATCTAATATTCAACGTGAAATGTCATTAACAAGTCGGAATCTGGACAAACAGAGGTAGGTAAGTAAAAACAATGTTTATTGTGAACAGATTCTTTGTTTACATAAAATTAAAAATAAATGAATGGTTGAGACCCAGTAGAAGGTATTTCCAGAGTAGATTCGTTACGGTGCAGTGCTCCAGAAGTCAGTAATCAGTGCCGATGAACATGAAACAAATAAAAGAGATGAGTAACAAGGAATAAAGAAATTATTCATCTTAAACACGAAGCTTAGGAGGACAAAGAGTAGCAATTAACAGAAAACGTACCCGACGCAATACTCACAAAAAACCTCGCCGACATCATTGATTAGTTGACAAAGTTTTTGCAGCTCCATTGTACAACAATCAATGTTCCGTTAACAAAGAGGGTTCACCAGATATCCAAGAATAAAAAGAGAAAAAGAACAACAGTTAATATTACAGTGTAAATCATGCTATTAATGAAAAATTAGGAAACAAAACAATAACTTACAAGACAATCGTCCGATAACACTGGGAGACCAATCTCCACTCTTCTGATCACCCCTCGTCTGGCCATTGGTTGCCTTTCAAAAAGTGCTGCCTTTTTTTTGCCTTCAAAAATACCGAAAGATCCTGTTTGATAATAATAGCTTCTAATATTTTCAGGTACGAAATAATTCATTGTCAAAGCGGGACTTAATTTGTCAGGCATGGAAGCATGTAAGTAAATTTTCAATTACGTGATCTTTGACAATGACAATATTTTAACATGGATTCAATGATAAAATTCGTTTTTTTTTCAGCAGGCTCGAAGTTTAAACTTTAATTAACACGAGGACAATTATGCCTTACCTGATGGTCAAAACGTTTAGGTGGCAAGGATCCTGGTCTCTCGAGCCGTGCAATCATTAGAACCATCGAACCTGGTTGTTTCGTCAGACATCAGGTGCCAGAGTGAATTTTATCAGGCCATCGCCACCTTCTTAACATCAGTTGAGGCAAAATTGAAGAGCGGGATGTACTACAGATCATAATGGCTGAATATCCCATCATTTTACTTTGATCGAGCCAATAGCGATAAGTTTGTTACTTCGGCATGTGGATTGTGTGGGAGAAGTTAGATTTTTGTGCCAAAGCGCGAATCTCATAATGCAAAATTCGATTTTTTATTAACAATACCAAATTAGACTCCCATTTTTTTCAAAAATTCATAACTTTGGCAAAAAATTAGATACAATATATTTTTTTTCACAAATTACGCGGAAAGCTCCATAGAATTTGAAAAAAAAATACGAAACGGTAAAAAAAAGGTGTTATCAATTGTTTATTTGACAATTAATTTTTCAAAGATTTTTAAAACAGTGACTGACACGATTAAAAAATTTTTTTATAATTCTGACATGTTCCTTGAACTGTACTACAACCTGTGAATTAATTCCAGAGGGGTGTTTTTCTTCGTTTTTGAGTAAAAAATCATTAAAGGTGTCGATGCGCATGAAATTGTGGCGCGCCGAGTCTCTACGTATTGGCGGGCGGCCGGTTGCCGTCCACCGCTACCCCGCGGTGGCCTCGTAGCGTTATTTTAGAGTCATTTTCACAATGTAGGACATGATTGAAGAATCTGAAAAAAATACTGTAGCTTCACAAGGCCTGCTCAAAGCGATAAGTGAAGTTTCAGGAATGTGTTTTTCACCGTTTTTTTATTACAGAGATTCAAAATAACGGTTGCACACCATGAAAGGGCACATAAATGATAATAATTACATAACTTGCTACTTATTTTAAGATGAAAACACATTATTGAAACTTCACTTATCGCTTTGAGCAGGCCTTGTGAAGGTACAGTATTTTTTTCAGATTCTCCAATCGTGTCCTACATCGTGAAAATGACTGAAATAACCCTGCGACGCCACCGCGGTGTAGCGGTGGACGGCAACCGGCCGCCCGCCATTACGTAGAGACTCGGCGCACCGCAATTTCATGCGCATCGACACCTTTAATGATTTTTAACTCGAAAACGAAAGAAAACACCTCTCTGGAATTAATTCACAGGTCGTTGTACAGTTCAAGGAACATGTCGGAATTTAAAAAAATTTTTTGATCGTGTCAGTCACTGTTTTAAAAATCTTTGAAAAATTAATTGATAAATAAACAATTGATAACAACTTTTTTTACCGTATCGTATTTTTTTTTGAATTCTATGGAGCTTTCCGCGTAATTTGAAAAAAAAATATATTGTATCTAGTTCTTTGCCGAAGTTATGAATTTTTGAAAAAAATGGGAGTCTAATTTGTTATTGTTAATAAAAAATCGAATTTTGCATTATGAGATTCGCGCTTTGGCATAAGAATCTAACTTCTCCCACACAATCCACATGCCGAATTAGAAAAATATCTGAGAGATGACTGATCCGGTTGACGCGGAATAGCCCATATACTTGATTTAATTTTCCGTAATTCAGTTGTGTCTCAGTTAATTCTCAACATTTCAGTTATATTTAGTGATTCAGTTAATACTCATTAATCAAGTTATTTGACATTCATTCAGGTGAATTGTAATTAAGCCGAAAATCCATTGACTCGTCAGTTCGGCGAGATATTTCCCCGTCTGTTTGATGCGAAATTTTATTACCAAGTCATACCTCGTTCTGTTGGGTGAGATTTATTAGAGACGAGACAATCCTGGACACAAATTCAACGTATATTTAGGGGTCAATGCGATAATTGTCTCTTCGTGCTTTCTGAAAGGAGTAATTAATTCCCTACAGAGGTTCCTCGAGAATCTGTGAGAAAAATCGCACGCGAGCTGAACCGTCCGTTCAAGTACCAGCCGGTGCAAAAGCTGTGCCCAGGTGATGCCGAACGAAGACTGACGTACTGTCGCTGGGGACTGGAGCGTCTGCAGGAGGATCCCGATTTCTTCAGGAACGTGTGCTTCACGGACGAAGCGCTGTTCACGAACCTCGAACTCGTCAACAAGCAGAACTGTCGTTGGTGGGCTCCGGAAAACCCACACTGGATCGTCGAACAGGACAACCAGCACCGTTGGAAGCTCCACGTCAGGGTTGGAGTATTACAGGACAGGATCCTCGGGCCCATTTTCCTCGACGGAAATCTCACATCAGCCAAGTACACGACCGTACTCACCGAGGAACTCCCCCGCCTGATGGACGGAAACCCCATCCGTATGGACCAGGTTTGGTGGCAGCAGGACGGGGCCCCTGCCCACAACAGTAACGCGAACAAGGCAATCCTGGACGCCATGTTCCCGGAGCGCTGGATCGGTACGAGATGTCCGGTTAGGTGGCCAGCGCGCTCACCAGATCTCACCGTCTGTGATTTCTGGTTCTGGAGTAGAGTCAAGGAAATCGTCTACGAACGGGCCCCCACAACAAAACACGACATGCGCCACCGCATCGCCGAAGCGTGTGCCGCTATTCCTGTTAGGGAGATGCAACGGGTGCGAGGGTCGATCCGGAAACGGCTCGCACTCACTGTCCAGCAGAACGGAGGGCACATCGAGCATCTCCTCAGGCAACGGAACCAGGAATGAAATCTGAGATATGATTCTTTTTACAAATCTTCAATGATTGACAACGCGAAACTGTCATGAATTATTATTATTGTTATTTGGAGGGTTAAAAAAAAAATCCTCAGATGTGTGAAAATAATATAACAGAAGTAGTGGGACGTCAAATCTCTCTTTGTTTGCTACCGCACACAAAACTGTATACGATGTTTGAATAACATAGGAATCGTTATCATCAAAAAGGCACCTCGTATTTTTCTTATTGTGCTGTTTAATGTTGAAAATAGGTTAGACGATAGTCCCGTGGGATCTCGAGGATAAGCAAGGTACGGCTATCGGTGGACACGAAGAGCTGGCAAAATCAGACGTTAAACGCAAGACAAGTTTCTTTTTATTAAACGCTCGTATTAAACACTACAAAACTGTAATGATTGATTCTTATTGCAAAGAAATTTGAGCTTCAGCGTTTCTGTAATGCAAGAATAGTGTCACAAAAATCGTAAAAAGTCGGGTGCACATTCGCTTGTTTTTGATGCACGTTAAACTGCATCTGTAGTTTCAAAAATGTCAAATCCAATTCTATCAAAATATGTGCCTCGTATTTTTCTAATCCTCATATTTGATTCTCAAAAACAGATGCGACGACAGTTCCGTGTGGTGTGGACGACAGCTAGGAATGGCTTTTGGCGGACGATAACACAGAACGAGACGAGAAATGAAATGCAAGACAAGTTTCTTTCTATTAAACGCTCGTATTAAACACTAAAAAACTCTAATGATTGATTCTTATTGCGAAGAAATTTGAGCTTCAGCGTTTCTGTAATGCGAGAATAGTGTCACAAGAATCGTAAAAAGTCGAGTGCACATTCGCTTGTTTTTGATGCACGTTAAACTGCATCTGTAGTTTCAAAAATGTCAAATCTAATTCTATCAAAATATGTGCCTCGTATTTTTCTGATCCTCATATTTGATTCTCAAAAACAGATGCGACGACAGTTCCGTGTGGTGTGGACGACGGCTAGGAATGGCTTTTGGCGGACGATAACACAGAACGAGACCAGAAATGAAATACAAGACAAGTTTCTTTTTACTACAGGCTCGTATTGAATACTACTGAACTCTAATGAATCTTATTGCAAATAAACCTGAGTTTCAGCGTTTCTGTAACGCGAGAATGGTGTCACGAAAATGGTGAAAAGTCTAGTTCACATCCGTTTGTTAGATTTAATTTTATCAAAATATTTGCTTCGTATTGTTCTAATCGTGATATTTGATTCTCAAAAACAGGTACGACGACAGTTCCGTGGGGTGTGGACGACAGCAAGGAACGGTTTTTGATGGTGGTTTTAGTGGGTATTCCGTAAGGCGAGTCCCACACTCCTGGGAGTGACGGTACCCTACCTAGGGCGGTCCATAAAGGATTTCCCCACCGATTTGGCCATACGCAAAGAAAAAAAAAAAAAAATAAATAAATAAGTAAATGAATGAATAAATAAATGAATGAATCAATGAATAAATAAATGAATGAATCAATTAATGAATCAATGAATAAATAAATGAATGAATCAATGAATAATTAAATGAATGAATGAATGAATGAATGAATAAATAAATAAATAAATAAATTAAATAATTAAAAATAATTATATGTACACGCACGAATACAGTATCTCAGATCACGTCGATTCAGAAATTTAAACTTGTATGTCGAGGTGGTGCACTCGTGATCTGTGAAAAAATACACCATTTACAATAATGCTGCGTCCGTTTCATAATGCATTAAATTTTCAGTAAATAATGCATCAATTCAATGTCTCCAACAAAATGTTGTGTAGCTACATTATGAAACTGCGACTACAGTCGCAATAAAAACAAAGAAACGAATAAATGCGTTAATCAAACGAATTCATGGAACACTTTTCAAATTGTCCTGAAAGTAACAGCACCGAGTAGCGGAAAACGATATGTTGGTAATACTTTTACACTAAATGGTCACTAATTTTGATAAGATAATTATCATTTTTAAATTGTCATCAAGTACGGTTAAGCATAGGGTACGACGTGTGGGTTGACAATGTGCAAATGGCCGCCGTCACAGAGATTATGTAAAAGAGTCGGAAACAAACGAACCGAGCGCTCTTCAAAATTATCTTGGACAACGATAGTTTGACAGAGATGAGTCCAACCGGGAAAGGCAAACACGAAGCAATGCCGGAGAATATTTATTACGCAGTGAAAAGTAACGACGCATTATTCAATGTATGAAATGTAGCGGGCAACATTGCAAATATTATGCCCGCGTCCCTGTAAATTTCAGCATTCGTTGAAAAAATTTTCAGCGAGGAGGACGGATTAACATAAGAGGAGTATCGAAGGTGCATAATTCTGTTGTGCAATACTATGCGCGATCCGAAAAAATAACGGATTCCCGAATTTACGCATTGTACATATTTTGAATGAAACAAAATATTTCATTGCACATGTAAAAACCAATCAAACATTTGTATTACCATATTTGTAAGGAATTGTATAGAATTAAGTATCAAATCTCTGCATCGGTTTACAAACTCAATATTATTTTGCTAATTATTGTCATTGACGAACTGTCATTGAATTGAAATGGAAAGTGAAGCGTAGCGATCGCATTTACGAAAAAATACTGTCTTTGTCGCCCACGAAATGGAAAAATCACAGGTAAAAGGTAGATGAATCATAACCTGACGATTATTCCTTCATGCTTCTACTTCTGTCATAACATCGGCCATACTTTCGCCGTACTTTAACGATACCTCATCCTGTCGTGTTTCGTACATACTCATGTCATCTGCATAAGAATAGTACGATTTTCGTATTGAAGTAAAGAGCAATGCAAGGGTTTCGTTCTAAACAAATGCGAGTCATTTCGTTCTTACGCATTACGTATCAATTTGTCGGACAATTAACGAAATTCCAGAATGCAACGGCATATTTTCATCGAAAATAATTTCGAACCGTGGTTTACTGTCCCCGGTTTAATCATTGCGTGAAAATAACGCTGGGTCGTGGCAATATTGCGCTCATTGTTACTACTAGAATCACAGAAAAGTCGGCCACCCATGTGCTTTGTTGCCGCGGAAATATTCGACGTACGAAAGTAAATACACGGTGTCAGAATTAACCAATTTTCGCGCATCGTTCTCCAGAATATAAATAAACTGACCTAGAATTTTGCGACGAACAAGCAATACACTGTCAAAATTCGGGTGGATTCTGTTCGTTTCTTCAAATCATTTTTGTGTAAAATAATAGTGATAAGCCTTTGTCAATAATGCTGCACTTTGACGGAATCGGGATGATTCGATGATCATTTTCGAAAGAATTTCAATTTTTGCGCTACATCATCTCGACGTCGCCGCGTCGTCAAACGGTAATAGCGGGATCTAGATCGGCCGGATCGGCCACGCGCGAGCGTTCGCTAACCTCCGTGCTACAACGGTTGTCACTGGCAACCGATGATAACAAAATGCTTGTTAACCTCCCGTTATGCTGCTTTCGTGTTAATTGTCATTGATAATTTTAAATGCGGACGTTTTTGTCACGCTTCTCTCAATGCAGATATTTTCAAACTACTAATCTTGCTGCTCGCCTAGCTGCAAACAGAGAAAGTCAGTCCAACGAAACTCATCGCGCAGAATCGTCAATGACATATCGTATACCGCTACCTGGACTCGAGTGAAGTTGGCGCTGGTCGATTTTGCCAGATATTTCAATTCCACCTGTTCCGTCAGTTAGTACCGAATTTTCGACAAAAAGTTCGAATCTTGAGATTTATTTCTGGGTGATTGATTTGACGAATTCCGGAAAATTTTTGATATCCGCGTTCAGGATTTTGCGTATTTTCAGAAAAAAAAATTAAACCCTATTTTTGGTCTCGAAATCGAAAATTTTTTTTTCGCGCGCAAAAACGGTTGTTTCTAAAAAAATTTCGACTTCACTATCGGAGAGATCGTCGCAAATCCTTTAACAATCATGCAAAAAATTTCTCAAATTATCACACGGCTAGATTTTGGAGGGGGGTGGCCACCTTATCGTGGTCACCCTGTATATGATAATTTTTAATTTACTTCTAAAAAAAGAGAAATTTTTGAAGATAGAAATTTTTTTGCGTTATTCAAATTCTCTAAAGCTATATATAATTATTAGAAAAATCCTATATATTTTTGAATTATCTGCTCACATATTAATTGAAATAGAAATATTGTTCATTAGAAAAATGCCATTTAATTTACTTTATGAATTGTAATTTGGAACATTTGTTACGCCCCGACGTACTGCCTTGGCGTACCTTTTTAAAATTCTATTTCATTTCATTTCTTTGATTACTTCAATGCACGTATATCATTTCATTCAAATCTCATATTCTAATAACAGCGAGTTCCACCCCTTCTGGCAAAAGTCACGTAGAGACCAACAACGATCCCTAGCATGAGGTTCCACTTTCGTTTATTTAGCTGGTACCAAGAACTGAGATGAGAGACTGCTGAGTTAGTATCAGTAGTGCTCAGCCTGAAAATATCCCTCTTTTTAAATTAAAATTATAATCAATAAGTAGGATAAAACACTACCTTCAGAACTATCAAATTAAAATAGATTACTCATTGGAATGTATGAATGAATGTGTAAACATTGCATGCAAATATCTTTTGTCCATGTTTTCAATATGTTACCGACGAGATTGAGAATCGTCGGAACACCGTTGGAGAGCGTGAAGTGACGCTGACCATGTGGATTTGGGCGCCAGGAGGTCGCCTCGCTCCCCATTGGCTAATTACCGTTGTAACTTATTACAACTGCAGCTCCTTGGACCCTCGGGCCCAAGAAGCCGCGTCTTTCGTCTGTCAAGTCGCGAAGTGCGTGGACGTAAACCCGGATTAGCCCTCTCGAGCAAGAGTAGCGTTTGGAAAATCTTAATTGTGACCGGCCTAAAGTCTCGCGCTAATTCGTTAAATTCGAGCATTCAGTTATTCTGTTAGCTGCAAAAGACTCACTATCTTCTACATTTCCATCTTTTCCGTTCTTTACTAAATCTCGTCATTTCGCGAATAGACATTTTTATGATATTCCATTTTCCTTAGTTAAAATTGAGTTCGGCCCTGATTCAAGCGAATCAGGTAATCTTAAGTAAAAATAATAATAATTACACTATCATTTTTAATAATTAATCGTTCCAATCAATTTTAACTTATCATCAAAATCACAAACAGACACTTTCAAACTTTCGATAACAAGATATCATTCTAAATTCACAAAGACTAAGTGACCAACGTTCAACATCATTCGATTCATCAACTCTTCCAAATTTGAGGTGAGGCCCCTGGTCCAGCATTCTGCCGACGCAGACCGACACGATCCGACGGCTCTCAATCTCGTCGACCGATTCACCCAAAAGCTAAGTCAATCCGAGTGTTAACCCTCAAAAAATTAGACGAATTCTTGTTCACCTTGATAATCAAAACTACTTCAGTAAATTCACAAAAACCAAGCATAGAATTGGTGGCTAGCTTCACTACCCCCAATTAAATTCCACTTATTGTTTCCAAGAATTAACAAATAAGACTAAACGATTAAATATATATATTAAATATATATATATATTATATTAAACGATTTAAGATAATCTAAAAAGAGAGATACCATACAATAATCACGACCAGCTAGTTATAACCATCGTTCAGAGTAGATGTTCCTGGTACCAAATAATATTATCTTCTAGAATAGTATAACACGTGATTTTTAATTCAATTTGAAACCTTTATAAATTGTTATTTTTGGCTCAAATATATAATTATCACCATCGATTGTTACCAGATATTTCAATAACTAAATTGAACCAGAATATACTTCATCTTTTACCAGTTAAATCTTTTTAAACATTTATTTTGAGCGACCTTCTTCCCATTTTCTTTATTATAAAATAGCCTCAACTATTTAAACAAACCTCACAGACCTGTATAGGTCCATGGCAACACGATCCTACAAATTACCGGCTTACCGAAAGGTAAGTCTTTTCTTAGATTTAATTATTATTCATTGTCGTTACGTGGGAGCTAGATTATTCAATTAATCATAAACTACCACCGCTCAGTACACACTCACCCCCACGTAACACAAGAATTGGTGGCAGCGGTGGGATATTGTTGCTAAAAGTGAGATTTGTTTAAATAAAAAAAAAAAAGAAAAAAAAAAATGTTGTTAGTTTTTGTGTTAAAATTGAAAAACTGGTCAAAAGCATGAAAAAACAAAGTATCTTTCTTTCTAGATAATAATTATATAATTAACGACAAATTGTGCATGAAACTCTGCGAATTATTATTTGTGTATTTGTTTGTATATGTCATAATATCCTGATATCGTATATTGCCGAATTTTCCACTGGTCATTTGTGTATTAGCTGTGTTCCCAATATTTGCCTAAAAATTGGCCTGAATTATTTCGTGTGCATAAACAACCTTTTTCGATTTTGAAATGCCTAACGAAGCGGGAAACCAGAGCGCGGACCGAACCAATGTATCCGCTCTAGACGCGAGTAATGCGATGATGACGTCGATGGCGGAATGCTTCGCGCTACAACACAGTACATTAAATATTCCATACTTTGACGGGAAAAACATTCGTTTGAAAGATTTCTTACAAGACGTGCAAAACGGTTCAGTGTATATTCCGCCGAATTCGGAAGGCGCATATGTAAAGTGCGTTCTAGGAAAATTGCAAGGAGCAGCTCGCGACAGTACATATGGCGAAACTTTCAATACGGTCAATGAATTAATAAAACATCTGAAATGTCGATTTGCAGCTGAAAAGACTTATCCGTATTATCAACAAGAGATCGCGAATATACGGATGAAACGTGATGAAAACGTAAGCGATTTCTACGATCGATTAAAAATCTTGGTCAGTGCAGCTCGCGTAGCTTTAGAAGACGAGTACGGAAAAACCGAAGTCGACGCGGTAATGAAAGTACTGCAAGTGAACGCGTTGGATGCTTATATTCGAGGACTACCTGAAGCTATCGAAAGATATGTTGAAGGACGTGTAAAGACATTGGAAGAAGCGTTTAAGTTAGCGCGAAAAACAGAAAATCGTATGCGTCAGGGAATAATATCGTCCGGAGAAACGCAGAGAGTACAAATTTCGCGACCGAACTCTCCAATGATTTATAACCAAAATAACGCGCCGCAATTGTATTCGAATTATGGCATCTCAGACGGAGCGGAGACACGCGCGAGAAGCCCGTCACCGAACGCGGCGATGTACAAACACCCGACGGCAAACGTCGCCGATCGACGATCACCCGAGCCGAGGGGTTATTACCCATACGGCATGCCCGCTCACTCACAGCTTCAGTACCAGCAACCGCGTGGTTATCAATATCCGCCTTATTTTCCACAACACCCGTATTATTATCCGCCGATGACATATCCGTATTTACCACCTTATGGATATCCGCCCACAATAAATCCTACATCGATTCCACAGAGATCGGGATCGCCGGGAGCAAATTTAAATACGAGCAGACCGAATTCGCCAAATTCAAACACCCGTTCATACGACCCGAATCAGCAGTCCAGTTTTAATCAAGCGAGGTTTGATAATTCGAACGTCAGAACACGGTCACCATCTCCGCGTAGAACGTCCGAATCAGCTGAATCTTTAAACTTGAACGCGACTCGTCGTCCGGACGCAACGGCGAGGTACGCGACGCCCGAGCGTCAACCGACGGTCCGTTTCGCGGAACCGCCGGCCGGTGCATTGATACGTGCGGACCAGATCGAGAATCGCCACTGATCAGGATGACAGCTCCTGAATTAAAAGAACACTCAGCTATTTTTCTAATAGACACCGGCGCAGATATCAGTCTCATTAAAGCTAATGTTTTACATCCTGACGTTTTAATCAGTGTAGACGAAATTTCTACGATTACGGGAATAACAACCGATAAAGTAAAAACTTTGGGAATAACAAATTTGACTTTACAAAACGAACCAAGTAAATTTCACGTCGTACGATCAACCTTTTTGCTAAATTGCGACGGTATATTAGGTAAAGATTATTTGCGCGAGCGTAAGGCTGAGATCTCTTTCACACATAACACCTTGGTAACGAAAACTGACCCGATTAGACCGATACGATTTATCGGATACGAAGAACATTCCGATACCGAAACAAAACCGCAAAAACGATTCTTTAAAATTCGTGCGCGCACAAAGCAAGCCATTGGCATCGACGTAATCAGTTGTGGCACAAAAGAAGCATATTTGCCACGCGTAGAAACCATAGACGGCGTATACATTGGTGAGGCTGCAGTCTCGGTACAAGATGGCGTATGCCATGTTCTTGCGATTAATACCTTGGATAGAGATATTGAGATAGAGATTCCACCACAGGAAGTGATACCTTTTGAATATCACAACTTTCCGGAGGAGTATGAATATCACGATTCAAGTTCAGAAGACTTAAATTTAGAACCTGTAGTGACTGATCGATTTACAGAAATTCAATCAAAATTGCATTTAGATCATTTAAATATAGAGGAACGCGACCACGTATTAGATATCATTGAGGAATATCCAGAATTATTTCATTTACCTGGAGATAAATTAAAATCTACACCCGGAATTCAGCATCGTATACCAACCGAGGATGATATACCGATTAATACGCGACAATACCGGTTCCCTCCAATCCACAAAACCGAGATTGAAAACCAAATCAAAATTAAAATTGACAACGGAATAATAGTTCCTTCAAATTCACCGTATAATTCACCCGTGTGGATTGTACCCAAAAAACCCGATTCTGCGGGTAGAAAACGATGGCGTATGGTAATAGATTTTCGGAAATTGAATGAAAAGACAATTGGGGACGCGTATCCATTACCTAATATTACAAACATTCTTGATCATCTCGGTGAAGCGCGATATTTTTCAACTTTCGATCTTGCCAGCGGTTTCCAACAAATTGAAATGGACCCCCAAGATAGAGCAAAAACCGCATTCACAACACCAAACGGTCATTACGAATATCTCAGAATGCCTGAAGGGCTTAAAAACGCGCCCGCTACATTTCAAAGATTGATGGATCAAACATTACGCGGACTACAAGGTGTCGAAGTTTTCGTTTATTTAGACGACATCGTAGTTTATGCAAAGAATTTAGAAGAACACGGGAAGAAAATCCGCCGGTTATTTAACAAATTAAAGGACGCTAAATTAACGTTACAACCAGATAAATGTGAATTCCTAAAAACAGAAGTGGCTTATTTAGGCCATATTATTGGCAGATCAGGAGTTAGACCGAACCCGAAGAAAATTACCGCGGTTCGACATTTTCCACAACCTAAAAATCCTAAGAACATTAGACAATTTCTGGGACTCGCCGGTTACTACAGGCGTTTTATTAAAGATTTTGCGGGAAAGGCTAGGCCTCTCACAGACTTATTAAAGAAGGAATCACCATTTATTTGGGGAAAAGATCAAAAGAAAAGTTTCAAAATTTTAAGGAAATATCTATGCCAATATCCTATCTTGCAGTACCCAAATTTTAAGAAGCAATTCACGTTAACTACCGACGCATCCGACTATGCAATCGGAGCCGTTTTGAGCCAGGAGGTGGACGGTTATGACATGCCCGTCGCCTACCTGTCTCGTGCTCTGAGCAAAGCGGAACAAAATTATTTCACAACTGAGAAAGAGTGTTTAGCAGCTCTATATGCAGTACTACATTTTCGACCTTACCTTTATGGCCGAAAATTCACACTGGTTAGTGATCATGAGCCATTACGCTGGATCGACTCGATTAAAGATCCCGGGCAGCGACTAATACGATGGAGGCTCAAGTTACGAGATTACGAGTATGAATTCAAACACAAGGCTGGACGACTTAACAGTAACGCAGATGCATTGTCGCGCAACCCAGTCCCTGTTACCGACGGCATTAACCAATCGTCGGAGTCATCTGATAGTGGAAACGATAGTGACAATCTAATAATTAAATCTGTAGACTCATTTCCAAAATATTCAGACTATTTGAAAATAATTAGAACAGCTGATATTGAAAATCCAAACATTATTGAAGTACACGAAAGCGTTTTCGATAGACTTGACAATTATGCGCATACCGTTTCTGTAGATCTTGAAATGAGTTCCGGTATAGCAAGCGATTTTAGGAAAAAGTATGGGGTACCGGAACACCTTCGCAGTCAGGCTGATATGCATTCGATAGCTAAATTAGAACTGCCAGATCAGAAAATTTATTACATTATGACAAAATTAAACTTTTGGGACAAACCAGAATATGAAGACATGTACCTCAGTCTGATCAATTTTCGGAAAATTTTAGAGGATGACTCTGTTAAAACAGTTAGAATACCTAGAATGGGATGCGGTCTAGATAAGCTAGCATGGAACAAGGTAAGAACCATGTTACGATTCATTTTTGGAGGAACGGGAATCAAAATTTTTGCTTGTACAAATTTAAAATTAATAGAGAATCAAAAACTCCAAACGATATTTGCTATTATGAACCCTTGGTCAAACTTGAAGGTCAGGAGTAAACCGAACCAATGGAAGATATTACCCATCGATTCGAAAATTTCAAAATTACCTGCTCCAAAAATAAAGCGACCATTAGCTAAATCAGACTCAGTCCCAAGGAAAAAATCAGCTGACGAAACATTCTGTCCAAAAACAAAGACTACCATAGAGCCTGATGAGAACGCGATCTCAACAAGAACTCGATCGAGAGCTAGGACAACAGCAGGAAGTAGGCAAGCTGTTTCTGAAGACTCATCCGACGATGAATCTTCCGATCCGCCGGCCTACCGGAGGCAAAGAAGTGTATTACCGAATCTAGGTCTTGAACAACCTACTACATCCCAGGGAACACGACAACCTGAACAAACAGACATTCAGACTGACGCACGAACTGACGACGACGTTGAATCTGATTCTGAGCCTGAAAATATAACAGTAAAATTAAAATCACCGCGTGATAGAGATAGCGATTCGGATGATGATGTATTTTTGCAAACAGAAGCGAGTCGTAAAGCTAAATTATCTATAGATCCTAAAGAATTAAGGAAATCATTTGACCTCTTTAATAAATCTTTGCGCGAAAGAAGTAATCTGAATCCGAAGGAGTTGCAAGATTCATTTGAACTCTTTGACAAGACCTTGCACGAGAGGAGTCTTCTAGACAACTCCAGTAACTCGGATGCAGATGAAGTAGAATTACCAGGACATATATCAGAGGGCGAAGAATTAGACGAAACCATACCTGAGGTACTCGACGAAAAAGACGAGACGGATGACGACGAACTGAATAAAAAAATTGAGAGATTTTTAGAAAAAGTTAAGAGAAATCAAGGAGACAATAGCGAGGCTGGACAGACTAATACCAATCAAAATAATTTGAATGAAACAGTAGTTAGTCGACCTTTGCAGAAATCGGCATTACCAACACCTATAGTCGCACCCAGACCAATAGCACTCTCAACCCCGTATCCTTTGAATATGATACCTGAGTTGAATGAGACGGGGGACATTTCAGTAAAAAGCAAGGTCAGCAAAACGCCAAGGCGTTTACAGCCGCAACTAGAATTCCGAGATTCACCAACGCGAATTGAAATTACGGAAAGCATACCCCCAGATTTAGAAACAATATCGCCATTAAAATTTCCAAAAACAAGTTACCATTCAGGGAATAGAATTTCATTCAGTCGTGAAAATTTGACATACAGAAAAGACAATTATGTTCATTTCATATCAATAGATTCAGAATTTTCTACACCAGTCAGCAGACTACTAAACGATTTGGAATTAATAAATGCAGACGATCATCGTGATGCAAAACCAAAATTAGGCCAAGTTATTATAACAAAAACGGGAAAATATAGCATATTTAGCCTCGTGGTTAAAAGAAAACATTTTGACAAAATTGAATTACACAACGTCAAGGTAGCTTTGGGAAATTTGAAAACGACTTCACTAGATCTGAAAATAAAAACATTTAGAATTTCAAAATTAGGGGATATGACTGACGAACTATCAATAGACATCGCAAATTTATTAATAGATATTTTTGAAAACGAAGACATAGACATTACAATCTGTTCAGGTATAACCGAGATACCACCATCAGAAATACGACTGGGCATAATTTCGGAAATGCATAGTGGACTAATGGGAGGACACAAAGGCGTGACCAAAACATACCGAAGAATCCGCGAAAGATTTTATTGGCCACGAATGAGAGAGGATATCAGTAATTTCATTCGGAGATGCGAAAGCTGTCAAGAACAAAAGCTAGTTCGCGTAAAGACTAGAGAGCCAATGCTAATAACGGACACTCCATCGGAGCCGTTTGAAAAAATTTCGCTAGACACAGTAGGTCCACTTCCGCAGACCCCTAGCGGCAATAAGCATATCTTAACTATGCAGGATAATTTGACAAAATTTTGTATCGCTGTGCCTATTCCCGATATAAGAGCTGAGACTGTGGCTCACGCAATGGTAAAACATCTGATTTTGCAATTTGGATCGCCTAAAACTATTCTAACAGATCGAGGAACAAGTTTCGTAAATAAACTATTACAAGAATTAGCTAAACTTTTCAAAATTAAACACATTACTACTTCCAGTTATCGACCGCAATCAAATGGCGCATTAGAACGTAGTCATATTGTTTTAACAGAGTACATTAAACATTATATCAATGAGTTTGACGATTGGGATGAACTAGTTCAATTTGCTATGTTTTCATACAATACGGCAGTTCATGAAGCCACAAACTTCACACCGTATGAGCTAGTTTTCGGAAGAATAGCGCGCTGTCCAACTTCGTTTGATACTGAGGAAAACTGTTTAACGTACAACTCGTATCTTGAAGACCTAATAATCAGATTAAACGAAATGCAGGCCTTGGCTGCGAACAACTTAGTGCAGGCGAAGGAAAGGTCGAAAATGTATTACGATCGGACAATACATCCGTTCAAAGGCAAAGCGGGAGACATGGTACGCGTACAGATAGAAGCTAGAAAAGGAAAATTTAGCAAGCGATACCAGGGTCCATATAGAATTGTTAAAGTCTTGGAAAACAATAACGTAGTATTAGAAGGTAATGACGGTGAAAGATTCGTTAAACACGTAGACAAACTCGAATTGGCTTACTGACAGAACGGGACGTGGACTGACCGACAAGATTACAAATGTAAAGGGGAGTAATGAACGTTGATTTTTGAGGGAATAGACAAGAAGAATACCATGGAGACGTGGTGGAAAATTATCGTGTTAATTATCGGATTCTGGACATTGAGGGAAACGAACTCGCAGGACTACGTGGTCACGTCACTTACCAACAATCCCGGGATATATTACGAAAAACTACATAACATCAGACTGAAAGAAGCAGAATGGAAACTACTACTTTCCATTGACGTGGACTATCTCAGGGATTTGATAGGGAGAGTACCTAATTTGGGCATGCTAAACTATCCGGGGATTAGGACGAATTCATCAGTAATCATGAAAGAATACAAAAACATTGTGGACCAATCATTAATAGGGAGAAAATACGATGAGTTATGGGCATTACGGGACAGTTTAGGCGAACTGACGGAGGAAATCACAACGACAGATTCGAACCAGCTACCTCGCTCTATAAAGCGACGGGAAACACCGCCATTGGGAATAATTGGGTCCGCCAGTCGTTATTTATTCGGGACGCTAACTACAAAAGATCTAGAATACTTTAATTCGGAAATCAATAAATTACATCGTAACCAGAACAAACTGACCGGACTCTTGAAGAACCAGACGCATATTGTAGCTAGCCAATTACATGAACTCTACGCCGACTCAGAAAGACACCTAGATAGGATAAATATAAATACTGGTAAAATAAACGAAATGATTACATCAGTGAAAAATCTAGGAAAAATTGTAGACAATGCAACAAACACTTTAGAACTATGGGAATATGTATTACGGGTGGACGCTTCCCTTACCAGCTGCATCAAAAATGTAGAATTAGCAATAACCGCGATTGAAATGGCGAAAGAGGGAAAATTACATAAATCCATGCTTAATTCAGAACAGCTGAAAGGTATATCTATAGAAATAGCTACTGTAGATGGGAAGTACGAACTCCCGATACCACATCATCAACTATCGCCTCGACAGTTGAGTAGAATAGCAATCACGGAGATTGATTACCATCAAGGAAGGGCAATAATTGTAGTAAGAATACCCCTGGTAAACGAAGAACCTTACCACCTCTATCAAATGCTACCATGGCCCGCGCCACAGATATTTGAGAATACAAGTATGTCTGCCCAGATAACACCACGCGCTGAATACATTGGATTAAGCTATAACCACGGAACGTACTTCCTTACAGAAGAGACGTACATACGCGAATGCAGTAAAACACCTTATTGCTATTTATGCTCCTCCCAACTACCATTGATAGAAGCTACTACGTCTGAAAGGTGCGAAATTACATTGCTTCTAAATCCTAACGAGAAAAACCTACGTAGCTGTAACATATATTTAAACCGAAATTTCGAACTTTTCTGGGTACGATTAAATTCAATAGGAGCCTGGCTATATTCATTAGCAGAGCCCCAAATTCTCCAAATTATTTGTAGAAGCACTGTAGACAATTTGATTACTATATCAGGAACTGGAATACTATGGTTAAGGGGAGGATGCACAGCTAAAGCAGATAGTATAACACTGCCGGGTATAGACACATATTTATCAAAACAACAATATTTGTACCAACCGAATCTCTCTCTGTCTATAAGAAATATATCCCCTATAATAGATAGCAGCACTAAATTACTTAAGTACTTAGACAAAGAACCGATATTCAATAGCAAGTCAGAACAAGGAAAACCACTATTCGAAATTGAAAGAGATCTAGAAACGATGGAACATCAAGAACAAAGATCAAATCATCGTGACAACTTAGTTTACGGCTCATACATAGCGCAAACGGGAATGGTACTAACCATCATAGGAATTTTCTATAGGAAGCAGGTGTTGAGTCTAGCTAGATCATGTTTAAGGCTGACAACCAAGCAAAACTCAGAAAACCGACGGAACGTAGCACGAAAGCCCATTCGCGAAAACACCATGTTAACTGAGACTTGCTCTCCCTCTATGATTGAGACACATCGCGACCTACCTCAGCAGGAAGCACAAGTCAACTAGACCCAAATTATACTCCCCCACTATCCCGCATAATAACTAAACACAACGACCACTGGAAACGGCAACTCTTTTTCGTTAAGAACTATGTGATTGCTATTTGCAAAATTATCGACAGGAACCATGGCCAGCACCAGCCAACCAGACCAAACCCCATCGAGAAGGTTATTTATAATCGGGCTGGCTACCTATACTAAAAGGCAGGACCTGGCGAGGATATTCGGAAAATACAAACCACGATCGATAGTCATACGGAAGGGGAGAGGCTACCAAAACACAGCGTTTGTAGACTTCAGAACACCAGAGGAGGCGGCAGAGGCGATGAAAGGAGTAGGAACGGTTAAACTAAAGAAAAGAAAACTCACCATCAAGTTCGCGGATGCGTGGGAGGAACTGCGAACGCTACCTTCATGCAAAAAGCGCAGGCCACTCAGAATAGAAGAGGACCCTCTACCTGGATACGTGCCGAAGGAGGCAAAACAACTGCCAATCGAAAGTATCTGCAAAATTGCACGTTATCTACCGTACAAGGAACGTGCACGAATGGAACAAGTGTGCAAACGATGGAGAATTGGAAGCAGAAGCTCCCATACTTACACCAGAACCATAACCCCAACCAGCTGGGAATGGAAGAGCGGATGGCACCAAATATTCAACTCAGATGGCTTAGTATGGATTATCAAGAGGGGCGGAGATTATATAAGATCCTTAGACCTAGAGGGGGTTGCGGAGATAAAATCCACCGCGATCACCATGGCGGCGAAGGAGTGTCATAGATTGGAGGTTTTAAAGTTGACAACCGTTAACATCAGGGGAGGAGCATTAAGATCCGTAAGTGATCATCTGTTCGGCCTCAGAGAGCTGGAAATCGGACAATGTACGGGACCAATTGACTGGGAAATAGAAAAAATAATTGTCAAAAATTTAAACCTACAAAAACTGATCCTCCAAAACAATGAAATAACAGGAAAGGGACTCGGACACAAGACATCAATCAGGGAATTCCAGATAAAGAACTGTGATATGGCAAAGGCGGAAGGAATCGGCAAATACATCCAACTGCAAGAACACTTGGAAACTCTGGTGATTGTAAACTGCCTACAGCTAAGGCGTGCGGAATTGCTATCGGCACTGGTTGGAAACAGCCATACTCAACATACGCTAAGGTCACTTAAAATCCACGGCGATGGACCCAGCGACGCGTCTCAAGAAGACCCACAGCTGGCGGAGGGAGAAGAAAGAGGGGACTTCGTCGAACTAGACCTTCTAGTAGCAGAACCGCACTTGGCGTCAGCACTCCGGTCACTAAGGGAACTATCAGTGACAGCATGTGGTTGGGTGGATGCCGACTTCATCCAAGACATAGGCCAAACATTGACCATTCTGAGTACTCTGGATATTAGCATGTGCACAAATATACGCGGGCAATTTTCGTTAGAACCTCTCGCACGACTAAAACATCTGAGGGTCCTAAGAATGAACAACATGCATCCGACCGTGGGAGGAAGCTGCCTACGAGAACTGGAACTACTCAAGAGCTTAGAGACCAGAGAGAACCCAGGGATCCACGATGAGGATATTTGCGGGTTGCTACGGACCAACCACGATGTCGAACACCTCGACATTGAAGGTTGTTGGAACGTAACGCAACAGACCATCATCGTTGCACGGGAGGTTGTACGATTGGGACATCGACGGCAGCCACTCCACCTATATGCCGGGGGTACACAAGCAACACCGTCCCGGAGGGACAGAAGAAACACCTACTTACGTATAAGTTTTCAACGACATGCGACGCCACTGCTCCAGCGCTCGGGGTAGATCCCGTAGACCCAAAAACACCCCGGTCGGCTGACCAGTTTTACTGATCACAGAGAGTTATTCTCCCGCCAACCGTGGCCCCAAAACAACAACTATATTTCAGGGCCACACGAGGTGAAATCTCGCGCGCTGGTGCAGCTGCAATCGTTATAAGCGGACAGTTGTGCATAAAATCTATCTAATAATTGTAATTATCAGTTCTTCTTCTTGGGAAACTGTATGAGTTCTGTCATGTTATACACATTGATATGTAAACTAGTTCATGTAGGTAACATTTAAATTCGATTTCACATAATTTCTGACACCAATAATCGCCATCTTAATACTTTAATAACGATAACGCCCGCTAGTCCGATATAGTGTCTCATAAGAATATTCATGTTGGATATTGATCCTCTTGGATGTGAGGCTCGGCTGACCAGTTTTACTGATCACAGAGAGTTATTCTCCCGCCGATCTCACATCTGAGGTTACTGTAGGAACAATTGTTACCTTCGAACGTCCCGAATACGATCACTCACCCCAGACGTAACTCCTCGTGCTAAACTATGCTGCAGCTATCACAAATGCAAGGCCGGCTGACCAGTTTTACTGATCACAGAGAGTTATTCTCCCGCCGACCTTGCATCCTAGATTGCAGTAGCAATGATTGCGAATATAAAATAAAAAAAAAAAAAAAAAAAAAGTTTCCAGTGAATAGACTCAAAACATGCCTGCTGTCTAACCGGGAGTTTAGCCATTCGACTCAATAGTCCAGGGACAATTTCCGCTACGCCACTTGTAAAGTAGTGTGGTAGTAATTCTTCGCCAATTCTTTCAGGTTTCGGTAGCTGTATTATAAAATAGTCCACCTTTAACTATGTTATTACTCCCTTACGTTAACCAGAGTTATAGTAATCTTAATGTAGGGCCGGCTGACCAGTTTGCTGATCACAGAGAGTTATTCTCCCGCCGACCTTACATCCTAGATTGCGATACAGACGATGGTCACCATATTATAAAATATACCACCTTTAGTAACGTTATTACTTCCTTATGTTAACTTGATACATATATCGTATTCTTGGTGTGGGGCCGGCTGACCAGTTTACTGATCACAGAGAGTTATTCTCCCGCCGACCTTACATCCTGGATTGCGATGGCAACGACTGTTGCCATGTCATAAAATATTCCACCTTTAATTACGTTATTACTTCCTTATGTTAACTATATATATGTATCGTATTATTAATGTAAGGCCGGCTGACCAGTTTACTGATCACAGAGAGTTATTCTCCCGCCGACCTTACATCCTAGATTGCAGTAGCAACGATTGTTGCCATGTTGTAGAATATTCCATATTTAATCATGTTATTATTCCCATACGTAAACTTATATATATAGTTGTTCTTAATGTAAAGGCCGGCTGACCAGGTTACTGATCACAGAGAGTTATTCTCCCGCCGACCTTACATACTAGATTGCAGTAGCAACGATGACTTCCTTATGTTAACTTCATATATAGTGGCTCTTGATGTGAAGGCCGGCTGACCAGTTTACTGATCACAGAGAGCTAATCTCCCGCCGACCTGAAATTTGTTTTTATAAACTATATAATACCTTAATATTTCATCATCGTTGTGACACTGTCACATATACACATACATTATCTTTTGATTACTCTCAATTTCTGTATATCTACTAGCCTTTAATTATTCATCAACGGGGACGTTGATGGTTTCTAAGTGGGGAGGGATGTTACGCCCCGACGTACTGCCTTGGCGTACCTTTTTAAAATTCTATTTCATTTCATTTCTTTGATTACTTCAATGCACGTATATCATTTCATTCAAATCTCATATTCTAATAACAGCGAGTTCCACCCCTCCTGGCAAAAGTCACGTAGAGACCAACAACGATCCCTAGCATAAGGTTCCACTTTCGTTTATTTAGCTGGTACCAAGAACTGAGATGAGAGACTGCTGAGTTAGTATCAGTAGTGCTCAGCCTGAAAATATCCCTCTTTTTAAATTAAAATTATAATCAATAAGTAGGATAAAACACTACCTTCAGAACTATCAAATTAAAATAGATTACTCATTGGAATGTATGAATGAATGTGTAAACATTGCATGCAAATATCTTTTGTCCATGTTTTCAATATGTTACCGACGAGATTGAGAATCGTCGGAACACCGTTGGAGAGCGTGAAGTGACGCTGACCATGTGGATTTGGGCGCCAGGAGGTCGCCTCGCTCCCCATTGGCTAATTACCGTTGTAACTTATTACAACTGCAGCTCCTTGGACCCTCGGGCCCAAGAAGCCGCGTCTTTCGTCTGTCAAGTCGCGAAGTGCGTGGACGTAAACCCGGATTAGCCCTCTCGAGCAAGAGTAGCGTTTGGAAAATCTTAATTGTGACCGGCCTAAAGTCTCGCGCTAATTCGTTAAATTCGAGCATTCAGTTATTCTGTTAGCTGCAAAAGACTCACTATCTTCTACATTTCCATCTTTTCTGTTCTTTACTAAATCTCGTCATTTCGCGAATAGACATTTTTATGATATTCCATTTTCCTTAGTTAAAATTGAGTTCGGCCCTGATTCAAGCGAATCAGGTAATCTTAAGTAAAAATAATAATAATTACACTATCATTTTTAATAATTAATCGTTCCAATCAATTTTAACTTATCATCAAAATCACAAACAGACACTTTCAAACTTTCGATAACAAGATATCATTCTAAATTCACAAAGACTAAGTGACCAACGTTCAACATCATTCGATTCATCAACTCTTCCAAATTTGAGGTGAGGCCCCTGGTCCAGCATTCTACCGACGCAGACCGACACGATCCGACGGCTCTCAATCTCGTCGACCGATTCACCCAAAAGCTAAGTCAATCCGAGTGTTAACCCTCAAAAAATTAGACGAATTCTTGTTCACCTTGATAATCAAAACTACTTCAGTAAATTCACAAAAACCAAGCATAGAATTGGTGGCTAGCTTCACTACCCCCAATTAAATTCCACTTATTGTTTCCAAGAATTAACAAATAAGACTAAACGATTAAATATATATATTAAATATATATATATATTATATTAAACGATTTAAGATAATCTAAAAAGAGAGATACCATACAATAATCACGACCAGCTAGTTATAACCATCGTTCAGAGTAGATGTTCCTGGTACCAAATAATATTATCTTCTAGAATAGTATAACACGTGATTTTTAATTCAATTTGAAACCTTTATAAATTGTTATTTTTGGCTCAAATATATAATTATCACCATCGATTGTTACCAGATATTTCAATAACTAAATTGAACCAGAATATACTTCATCTTTTACCAGTTAAATCTTTTTAAACATTTATTTTGAGCGACCTTCTTCCCATTTTCTTTATTATAAAATAGCCTCAACTATTTAAACAAACCTCACAGACCTGTATAGGTCCATGGCAACACGATCCTACAAATTACCGGCTTACCGAAAGGTAAGTCTTTTCTTAGATTTAATTATTATTCATTGTCGTTACGTGGGAGCTAGATTATTCAATTAATCATAAACTACCACCGCTCAGTACACACTCACCCCCACGTAACACATTTATACAATGAATAATAACTTATTATGAAATTCAGAGAAAACATACAAATTGATGGATTATTATCTATTTCATTTCATGTTTTTAACTTTTAAAAATTAAATATTCTTTAATTATAGAAGAATAATTCATAAAATAAATCATTTTTTATTTTATTGAATTATTCAACTTGATTACCTCCATTTGCATTCTATAATATTAATGTATAATATAAATATATATAAATATATATATATGTGTGTGTATATATAAATATGTATGTAATAATTTTTATTCTACATTTGAAAAAAAAGAAATTTTGAAAACAAACTTTTTTTTCCATGATTTAAATTTTTCAAAATTATATATAATTATTAGAAAAATCCTATATATTTTTGAATTATCTGTTCACTTATTAATTGAAATAAAAATATTATTCATTAGAAAAATGCCATTTGATTTACTTTACGGATTAAAATCTGGAACATTCATACAATGAATTAGAACTAATTAAGAAATTAAGAGAAAACATACAGATAGATGAATTATTATTTATTTGATTTCATATTTTTAATGAAAATTAATTATTCTTTACCTTGAGAAAAATAATTTATTTGAATGAGTCATTTTTTTTTATCAGATTATTTAACACCTAATCACCTGCATTTTTATCCTATCATATTAATGTATAATATAAATATATATAAATATAAATATACACACATATATATATATATATATATGTGTGTGTAAGTATATACATATATGTTTATTATAATTTTCAATTTACTTTCAAAAAAAGGGAAATTTAAAAGAAAAATTTTTTTCCTCATTATTTCGATTTTTTAAAATTATGTATAATTATTGGAAAAATCCTAAATATTTTTCAATTATTTGCTTACATATTGATTGAAATAAAAATATTATTTATTAGAAAAATGCCGTACAATTTACTTCATGAATTGTAATCTGGAACATCCATAAAATGGATCAAAACTTCTTGTGAAATTTAAAAACAACATACTGATAGATAAATTATTATTTATTTGAATTCATATTTTTGACTTTTGAAAATTAATTATTCTGTAATTCAAGGAAAATAATTTATGCGAATAAATAGTTTTTATTTCATTACATCATTTACCTGAATTACCTTCATTTATATTCTTTTATATCAATGTATAATATAAATATATATAACGTATATCTAATATATATATACGTGTGTGTGTATATATATATGTGTGTATTATAATTTTCAATTTACTTTTCAAAAGGGGAAAATTTGAAAAAATAAATTTTTTTCACATTATTTTAATTTTTTCAAATCATGTATAATTATAAGAAAAATCCTAACTATTTCTAATTATTTGCTTATTTCTTATTTTATTTAATTTTTTAATCATTTTGTTCGTTTATAATCATTTTTTATTTTATTACATTATTGACCTCAATTACCTTCATTTATATTCTATTATATTAATGTATAATATAAATGTATATAAATATAAATATATATATATATATATATATATATATATATATATATGTGTGTGTGTGTGTGTGTGTTTATATATATATGTATATTATAATTTTTGATTTACTTTTGAAAAAAGGAAAATTCAAAAAAAAAAAATTTTTTCACATCATTTTAATTTTTTGAAATTATGTATAATTATTAGAAAAATCCTAAATATTTTTTAATTATCTGCTCACATATTAATTGAAATAAAAACATTATTCATTAGAAAAATGCCGTCCAATTTACCTTATGAATTGTAATCTGGAACATTTATAAAATGGATCAAAACTTATTATGAAATTTAAAAACAACATACTGATAGATAAATTGTTATTCATTTGATTTCATATTTTCAATTTTTGGAAATCAATTAATCTGTAATTTAAGGAAAATAATTTATGCGAATAAATCATTTTTATTTTATTACATTATTTACCTCAATTACCTTCATTTATATTCTATTATATTAATGTATAATATAAACATATATATATATATGTCTATCATAATTTTCAATTCACTTTTAAAAAGAGGGAAATTCAAAAAAAAATTTTTTTCACATCATTTCAATTTTTTAAAATTATGTATAATTATTAAAAAAATCCTAAATATTTTCAATTATTCGCTTACTTTTTATTTTATTTCATTATTTTATAATTTTTTTTATTCATAATCATTTTTTATTTTATTACATGATTTACCTCAATTACCTTCATTTATATTCTATTATATGGATGTATAATATAAATATATGTAAATAAATATATATATATATATACATATATATGTATATATATATGTGTATATATATATATATATATATATATATATATATATATATATATATATATATATATATATATATATATACACACATATATATATATATATATACATATATCTTAATATATATAAATCTCGTGTCACGATGTTTGTCCTCAATGGACTCCTAAACCACTTAACCGATTATAATAAAATACGCACACCATGTGCAGTTCGATCCAACTTGAGAGATAGGATAGTTTAAATCTCAAATTATAGTCGCAATTTTAATTTATTGCTCATTATTTGACTGTTATTATTTGACAGTCACAATTATCTGTTAACTCCAAATGATTCTAACAGATGTCGATACCTTTCGACTGGGTTGAGTAAGTAATCAATAGATGGCGCTGCTATGGTAAATCTACGAACGTGTCATATAAGCTACATTTTAACGGCATAATTACCACGTGTTGTTGACGCTATAAAATTAATTAAATTTATTTTGGAGTGAACGAAATACCGTACAATTCAATTATTTCCACTTTTTAAATTTTTGGTGTTAGCATAGCCGGCCACGTGTTACTTAGACTAAAGTGTAAATTGCATTCATATTATAATGAAGATAATACAGTGAAATTAATCCTGTTTTTTACTTATTTGTGCTTCATTGATCAAAACTTTATAATTTAACTAGCAGCCCATCCCGGCTTCGCACGGGCATATAATAATATAATAGAAGAAAATACACAATGTTTACAGTGAGTTTCTAGAAAAATAATACATTTATATTATTACATAATATTATTATATGCCCGTGCGAAGCCGGGATGGGCTGCTAGTATATATATATATATATACGTATACATATGTATACGTGTGTGTGTATATGTATATATGTATATTGAAATTTGCAATTTACTTTTGACAGAAGGGAAATTTAAAAAAAAAATTTTTTTCACATTATTTTAAATTTTCAAAAATATGTATAATTATTGGAAAAATCCTAAACATTTTTAATTATCCGCTTATTTTTTATTTTATTTCATTTTTTAATCATTTTTGTCATTTATGATCATTTTTCATTTCATCACATTTTTTACCCTAATTACCTTCTTTTATATTCTATTATATGAATGTATAATATAAATATATATAAATAAAAATATATATATAAAATATATATATATGTATATTATAATTTGCAATTTACTTTTAAAAAGAGGGAAATTTGAAAAAAAAATTTTTTTTCAAATCATTTCAATTTTTTAAAATGATGTATAATTATTAAAAAAATCCTAAATATTTTGAATTATCTGCTTACATAATATTTGAAATAAAATTATTATTCATTAGAAAAATGCCGTCCAATTTACCTCATGAATCGTAATCTGGAACATTTGTAAAATAGATCAAAACTTATTATGAAATTTAAAAACAACATACTGATAGATAAATTGTTATTTATTTGATTTCATATTTATAACTTTTGAAAATTAATTATTCTGTAATTTGAGGTTAATAATTTAAGCGAATAAATCATTTTTATTTTATTACATTATTTACCTCAATTACCTTCATTTATATTCTATTTTATTAATGTATAATATAAACACATATGAATATATATATATGTATTTATCTATATATATGTATATTATAATTCTCAATTTACTTTGAAAAAGAGGGAAATTCAGAAAAAAAAATTTTTTCACAATATTTTAATTTTTTAAAATTATTTATAATTATTAGAAAGATCCTCAATATTTTTAATTATCCGCGCATTTTTTATTTTATTTCATTTTTTGATCATTTTTTCCACTTATGATCATTTTTTATTCTATTACATTATTTACCTCAACTACCTTCATTTATATTCTATTATATAAATGTATAATATAAATATATATAAATATATATATATGTATATATGTGTGTGGGTGTATATATATATGTATATTATAATTTGCAATTTACTTTCAAAAAGAGGGAAATTTGAAAAAAAAAATTTTTTTCACATTATTTTAATTTTTTAAAAATATGTATAAGTATTGGAAAAATCCTAAATATTTTTGATTATCGGCTTATTTTTTATTTCATTTCATTTTTCAATCATTTTTTTCATTTATAATCATTTTTCATTTTATCCCATTTTTTACCCTAATTACCTTCTTTAATATTCTATTATATGAATGTATAATATAAATATATATAAATAAATATATATATATATATATACATATATATGTATATATATATATGTATATATATATATATATATATATATATATATATATATATATATATATATATACGTATACATATGTATACGTGTGTGTGTATATGTATATATGTATATTGAAATTTGCAATTTACTTTCGAAAAGAGAGAAATTTGAAAGAAAAAATTTTTTTTTCACATCATTTCAATTTTTTAAAATTATGTATAATTATTAGAAAAATCTTTAATATTTTTAATTATCCGCTCGTTTTTTATTTTATTTTATTTTTTAATCATTTTTTTCTTTTATGATCATTTTTCATTTTATCCCATTTTTTACCCTAATTACCTTCTTTTATATTCTATTATATACATGTATAATATAAATATATATAAATAAAAATATATTTATATATACATACATATATATGTATATATATGTATATATACGTGTGTGTGTATATATATATATATGTATATTATAACTTGCAATTCACTTTTAAAAAAAGGGAAATTCAAAAAAAAAATTTTTTTTCACATTGTTTCAATTTTTTAAAATTATTTATAATTATTAGAAAAATCCTAAATATTTTCAATTATCCGCTTATTTTTCATTTTATTTCATTTTTTGATCATTTTTTATTCTATCACATTATTTACCTCAATTACCTTCATTTATATTCTATTATATTAATGTATAATATAAATATATATAAATATATATATATATATATATATACATGTATATATGTGTGTGGGTGGTATATATAAATGTATATTATAATTTTCAATTTACTTTTAAAAAAAGGGAAATATGTGAGAAAAATTTTTTCTTTCTGTTATTTTGATTTTTTAAAATTATGTATAATTATTAGAAAAATCCTAAATATTTTTTAATTATTTGCTTACATATTATTTGAAATAAAAATATTATTTATTAGAAAAATTCCGTCCAATTTACCTTATGAATTGTAATCTGGAACATTTATAAAATGGATCAAAACTTATTATGAAATTTGAAGAAAACATACTGATAGATGAATTATTATTTATGTAATTTCATATTTATATTCTCAAAAATTGATTATTCATTGATTCAAGAAGAATAATTTATTCAAATGAATCATTTCTTATTGTATAAAATTATTCAACCTAATTACCACCATTCATATTTTAATATATTGATGTTTGATATAAGTAAACATAAATATATATGTACATGTATACGTATATGTATATATAAATATATATTCATATATGTATACATGTATATATATATGCATATATATACACATATACATATATGTATATATATATATATGTATGCATCTAGATATATGTTATAATTTTTAATCCTCCTTAAGAAAAAAGAGACCACTCCGACAAAAAATTTTTTTTACATTATTTAAATTTTTTGAAATTTTATGTAATCATTAGAAAAATCCTAAATATTCTTTAATCATCTGCTCACATATTATTTAAAATAAAAATATTATTTTTGAGAAAAATGCCGTACAATTTACTTTATGAATTGTAATCTGGAACATTTATGAAATGGATCAAAACTTATTATGAAATTTAAAAACAACATACTGATAGATGAATTGTTATTTATTTGATTTCATATTTTTAATTTTTGAAAATTAATTATTCCGTAATCTAAGAAAAATAATTTATGCGAATAAATCATTTTCATTTTATTACATTATTTACCTCAATTACCTTCATTTATATTCTATTATATTAATGTATAATATAAACATATATGAATATATATATACATACATATATCTACATATATATGTATATTATAATTTTCAATTCACTTTGAAAAAGAGGGAAATTTAGAAAAAAATTTTTTTTCACATGATTTCAATTTTTCAAAATTATGCATAATTATTAGAAAAATCCTGAGTATTTTTAATTATTCGCTTACTTTCTATTTTATTTTATTTTTCATGATTTTTTTCATTCATAATCATTTTTTATTTTATTACATGATTTACCTTAATTACCTTCATTTATATTCTATTATATGGATGTATAATATAAATAAATGTAAATAAATATATATACATGTAAATATATATATATATATATATATATATATGTATATATATATGTATATAAATGAATATATATGTATACGTGTGTGTGTATATGTATATATATGTATATTATAATTTGCAATTTACTTTTAAAAAAAAGGAAATTTGAAAAAAAATTTTTTTCCACATCATTTTAATTTTTTGAAAATATGTATAATTATCAGAAAAATCCTTGATATTTTTAATTAACCGCTTGTTTTTTATTTTATTTTATTTTTTAATCATTTTTTTCTTTTATAATCATTTTTTATTTTATCCCATTTTTTACCCGAATTACCTTCTTTTATATTCTATTATATAAATGTATAATATAAATATATATACATAAAAATATATTTATATATATATACATATATATGTATATATATATATACGTGTGTTTGTATATACATATATATATGTATATCATAATTTGCAATTCACTTCTAAAAAGAGGGAAATTCAAAAAAAAAATTTTTCTTCACATTATTTTTATTTTTTAAAATTATGTATAATTATTAGAAAGATCCTAAATAATTTTAATTATCCGCCTATTCTCTATTTTATTTCATTATTTGATCATTTTTTTCACTTATGATCATTTTTTATCATATCACAGTATTCACCTCAATTACCTTCATTTATATTCTATTATATTAATGTATAATATAAATATATATAAATATATATATATATATATATATATATATATATATATATATACATGTATATATGTGTGTGGGTGTATATATAAATGTATATTATAATTTTCAATTTACTTTTAAAAAAAGGGAAATATGAAAGATAAATTTTTTTTTTATCATTTTGATTTTTCAAAATTATGTTTAATTAATAAAAAAATCCTAAATATTTTTTAATCATATCCTTACATATTATTTGAAATGAAAATATTATTCATTGGAAAAATGCCGTCCAATTTACCTCATGACTCGTAATCTGGAACATTTATAAAATGGATCAAAACTTATTATGAAATTTGAAGAAAACATACAGATAGATGAATTATTATTTATATAATTTCATATTTTGATTTTCATAAATTGATTATTCATTGATTCAAGAAAAATAATTTATTCAAATGAATCATTTCTTATTGTATAAAATTATTCAACCTAATTACCACCATTCATATTTCAATATATTATTTAAAATGGAAATATTATTCATTAGAAAAATGCCGTCCAATTCACCTCATGAATTGTAATCTGGAACATTTATAAAATGGATCAAAACTTATTATGAAATTTAAAAACAACATACTGATAGATAAATTGTTATTTATTTGATTTCATATTTTTAATTTTTGAAAATTAATTATTCTGTTATTTAAGGAAAATAATTTATGCGAATGAATCATTTTTATTTTATGACATTATTTACCTCAATTACCTTCATTTATATTCCACTATATTAATGTATAATATAAACATATATGAATATATATATATATATATTAGGCTGATTCAAAAAAAACGGCTAATTTTTTTTTTTCAAAATCCTCACATAAAAACTTCCGAGAAGGTGTGAAAAGACGCCTGTAAAAAGCAGAGCCCTCAATATTATTATTAAGAGGTCGCGCATCGGGAATTTCTATTTCCCGTTTAAATAACACAGGAATAAATTTTTTTAATTTTTGCAATTTCGTATTTTTGCAACGGCTAATTGAATTAGCAAACCAAAGCATATTTTTGTAGGAAATTCGACGCTCTACAAAAAAGGTCCTTACAAAGTTTTCGATAGTCACACTCCTTCAAAAGTTATTCGAGGTCAAAGTTGAACTTACAAAAGAATTCAATGTTCTTTTTTTTTTTCGATGATACTATGAATTTTTTCTCATTATTTTGTTATAAAGAGGATAGTTTTCGGAACAATTACATTTTTAAATAGTCAAGTGCATCAGTTATGGATTTTCCATGATAACATGTTCATTATTTAACATCGCATTTTTGTAAGGTAACTTTATATTGACTCGATGGGAAAATTAATGATTGAAAAAACCCAATTAGAGTAAGATATATTTATTGAATATATCTTTATAACAAAATAATGAGAAAAGATTCATAGTATCATCGAAAAAAACAAAAATATTGAATTTTTTTGTAAGTTCAACTTTGACCTCGAATAACTTTTGAAGGAGTGTGAATATCGAAAATTTTGTAAGGACTTTTTTTGTAGAGCGTCAAATTTCCTACAAAAATATGCTTTGGTCCGCTAATTCAATGAGCCGTTGCAAAAATACGAAATTGCAAAATTTAAAAAAATTTACTCCTGTGTTATTTAAACGGGAAATAGAAATTCCCGATGCGCGACCTCTTAATAATAATATTAAGGGCTCTGCTTTTTACAGGCGTCTTTTCACACATTCTCGGAAGTTTTTATGTGAGGATTTTGAAAAAAAAAAATTAGCCGTTTTTTTTGAATCAGCCTAATATATATATATATATACGTATCTATATATATATATGTCTATTATAATTTTCAATTCACTTTTAAAAAGAGGGAAATTCAAAAAAAAAAATTTTTAACATTATTCCAATTTTTTAAAATCATGTATAATTATTAGAAAAATCCTGAATATTTTCAATTTCTCGCTTACTTTTTATTTTATTCCATTTTTTCATAATTTTTTTTATTTATAATTATTTTTCATTTTATTACATGATTTACCTCAATGACCTTCATTTATATTCTACTATATGGATGTATAATATAAATATATGTAAATAAATATATATATATATATATATATATATATATATATATATATATATATATATATATATATATATATATATGTACACTTTTGTATACGTGTGTGTGTATACGTATATATGTATATTGAAATTTGCAATTTACTTTTAAAAAAAATGAAATTTAAAAAAAAAACTTTTTTTCGCATTATTTCAATTTTTTAAAAATATGAATAATTATTGGAAAAATCCTAAATATTTTTAATTAACCGCTTATTTTTTATTTTATTTCATTTTCCAATAATTTTTGTCTTTTATGTTTATTTTTCATTTTATCACATTGTTTACCCTAATTACCTTCTTTTATATTCTATTCTGTAAATGTATAATATAAATGTATATAAATAAAAATATATATATAAAATATATATATATGTATATTATAATTTGCAATTTACTTCTGAAAAGAGGGAAATTGGAAAAAAAAAATTTCTTCCACATTATTTCAATTTTTTAAAATTACGTATAATTATTAGGAAAATCCTAAATATTTCTAATTGATCGCTTATTTTTTATTTTATTTCATTTTTTTATAATTTTTTCCATTCACAATCATTTTTTATTACATTACATTATTCATCTCAATTACCTTCATTTATATTCTATTATATTAATGTATAATATAAATATATATGAATATATATAGACATATATATATATATATATATATATATATATATATATATATATATATATTTATTTACAAATATTTATATTATACATCAATAGAATAGAATATAAGTCAAGGTCATTGAGGTAAATCATGTAATAAAATAAAAAATGATTATAAATGGAAAAAATTATAAAAAAATGAAATGAAATAAAAAGTAAGCGAATCATTGAAAATATTCAGGATTTTCCTAATGATTATACATAATCTTAAAAATTGAAGTGATGTGAAAAAAATTTTTTTTCTAAATTTCCCTTTTTTTAAAAGTGAATTGCAAATTATAATATACATATACATATATACACACACACGTATATGTATATATACATATATATATATATATATATATATATATATATATATATATATACATATATCTATATATATATATTTATTTACATATATTTATATTATACATCCATATAATAGAATATAAATGAAGGTGATTAAGGTCAATCATGTTGTTCAGTCAACACCCAAATTGCCCGGGCGAGGCGAAGTTCGGCTTACCCGCAGCAAGAAGGCAGCACTAAGCAGAGCATAGATCACCCGACAATCGATAGCCAATAAATGAATTTCTAGTTCAAATTCACTGACACTTGCGCATTTCGCTATTCTCCGACGTCACTCGCTACGAATTTTCTTATTGGCTCTTAGCTATGGGACATGCTTAGTCTTCCTCACAGGGAAGAAGACTCGATTTCTAACGGTTTCCGCCATTATTACTTTCGGCTACCTCCAGTTCACCTCGTGTTCTTTTTCTTGCCGCTAATTCTTCTAATTCTTTGGCTACCTCTAGTTCACCTCGTGTTCTTTTCTTGCCGCTAATTCTTCTAATTCTTTAGCTACTGATAACAACAATTACTGTGTGAGAATTCGCTTTAAAGCAATTATTAAACTAATTTTGATCTTGGGTGCATTCGCTACCACGTGTTGCTCTTGGCATTGTATATATCGGGTAATTCGCTAACTGTATATAGTGTGTCCAATAAATCTCGTTATAATTTTTTTTTGCTAAATTTAGTGCGCGCAGTTTTTTTATTGTGACGACCTGTACCAAACCAGATCCCGAGTCTCCTCTGTTGTTACTCGCTAAAACATTGGTCCTTCGAGCCGGATCGGTGCTGGTTTGGTCGCAATAGAATTGTGCTTGGCTCATTCTCTGGGTTATTTCTCACGTTAACAATTCGTGTTCAGCATTTGGTGTATTCGCTGTGCAGTGCCAATCTGGTGAAAAGCTAAGTGTCAAAGGCATCGCTGGACACATCGGGTGTCGCCTTTGGCGGTCAGTGTACACCGGTACATAGAACTTTTCCGTATCATTTGACCGAAAACTTAGTTTCGGGTCACCAGCACTGTTATTCGCATCATGTCTCTCAACAACAAGGCTGCGCTGCAGCAGGACCGGGTTGATTCTCTGGCCAACATTGATCAGAGACTCACGCCTGAGGCACTTCAGGTGATGTCTCTCGAGCAGGCCATGGCCCAGTTGGCTTTAGTCAATAGAACCGTCGACCGTATTGAGGCCTTGCACGAACGCATTTACGAGGAGCACGAAGCAGTGCTCGAACATGAGTACCACACCGCTCAGGTCTATCAACGTGGTGCAACGCTGTACGGGAGCCTGCAGACCCGCTTGGAGGCCAAGGTGAACTCCCTGAAGGCAGAGGCGACACCTAGGCATGCAGATGGTACACAATTTTTCGCGACTGGGCCATCCTCTACTAAATTGCCACACATAAAACTACCGACATTCGCTGGGGATTATACAAAATGGCGTGGGTTTAGGGACTTATTCACCACCCTCATAATTGATGCCGAACAACTCACTGGGGCACAGCGCATGTCCTACCTCAAGACACAACTCAAGGACGATGCACTGGCACTCATCGCAAACGTGCCGCTCACAGACGAGGCATTCCCTGCTGCTTGGGATCTCCTCGTCGCGCGCTATGATAACCCTCGTCGGCTTTTAAACACCTACTTGGAGGAACTCCTCACCACAGAGCCAGTGCCTAATCACTCGGCACCTCAGCTAAACGCGCTTGTATTACAGACACAGAAAATTATCGATGCGATGGGAACCTTGCGAGTCTCCATTGCGGACTGGGACCCTATCCTGGTTTTCGTCACCCTCAGACGTCTGGTACCAGAACTGAGGGAGGAGTGGGAGAGTACCCTGGGCATCTCGAATGAGCTGCCGGCGTACCAGAAATTACAAGACTTCCTCATCGGAAAGGTACGCGCTTGGGAGATCAGCGCCATCGGAGTCACCTCAAGACCAACCTCACCCAAGGAGGACAAGGCTTCAACCTCCAAGCTGCTAAAAACCTCTGGCAAGCCCCTACCACACGGTCACCCTCACATTCCAGCAAGACTGCAAGTACCCCCTCTGGTTCCACCGCTCAAGTATACTATACACCTAAAGAGGCTACAGATGAACCTGGCATCTGCCAACTGTGTAGGCAAAAGCACTTTATTTTGTACTGCCAGCAATTTAAGGGTGCCTCTGTCGCACAGCGCCGTACTATGGTTCAAGATCACCGATTGTGCTGGAATTGTTTGGGACGCCACCGCTCACAGGACTGCCGCACGACTACAAGATGTCGCCGCTGTGGCAACAAGCACCACACAGCCATCCACGAAGAATCTCGGGCTAATCCTCAGCCGACTGCTGCTACGAGCAGCTCAGGTACAGAATAGTCCTATTAGGTCATTCGCTATGGACAGAATTCGCTAACTGCAATTGTTTTTAGGGTTCGATTCTCTGAAAACAATAGCCTTACTTGCTACAGCAACTTGCAGGGTATATTCGACAACGGGAGCTCCTCTGACAGCCAGACTTCTGATAGATCAAGGCTCTGAGCTGTCATTTATGACGAATTCGCTACACAAGAAACTGGGACTTCCTCTGAAATCCGCAAACGTGGGCCTACGGGCCATCGGCAACACATCTGCTGGCCGCACATTGGGCTCATGCACTGTTGAGCTGCATTCGCTATATGGGAAGAATTCGCTGAAGATACAGGCCCACATTCTCTTTGTGTTGGCGGTAGACTTGCCGTCATACACCCTTATCGACAAAAAATGGTCGCATCTACTGGGACTGCAATTGGCTGACCTGCAATTTCTGCAGTCCAGACCAATTGACATCATTTTGGGAGCAGCACCTGCAGCTTTCATCATGAATGAGATGATTCGCAAAGGGCCTGTTGATTCGCCAATTGCTCAGTCAACCCTCTTGGGCTGGATTGTCTACGGCTCAGTCAATCCAACTGCTACGAAATATTCGGCCAATTCTCTGCACGTGTCAGCCGACGATCAACTACCGGATCTGATCTCCAGATTCTGGGACCAGGAAGAACCGCATGATGAGCACATTCGCTATAGTGAGCAGGAGGACGAATGTGAAGCTCACTTTAGATCCACACATTATCGTCACCCAAATGGGCGTTACGTGGTGCACTTGCCACTCAAGGACAAAGTAGAAGCACTTGGGAATTCACTGAGATCCGCACAATTTTCACTGCGTCGGGTTTTGAAACGGATGAGCACGGACACTACTTACAGTGACCTCTACCACAACTTCATGTCTGAGTACGAGAACATGGGTCACATGAAACACATTTCTATGGCAGATCTACCGGAACAACATTGCTTCCTACCTCATCACGGTGTCCTCAAGGAACAGAGCACTACTACAAAGCTCAGAGTAGTGTTCAATGGATCATGCAACACCTCATCAGGAGTTTCGCTGAATGGGATCTTACACGTTGGGCCAAAAATACAAGTAGACATCTGCGATGTACTACTCCGCATTCGTCGGTTTCCAATACTTTTTGGATCCGACATCACAAAGATGTTTCGGCAAATTGACATAGATCCAAAGGACTGGCCGTTACAGTCCATCCTCTGGAAGACCAAGGACAATTCTCAGCAAGCGTACACCCTCACTACGGTCACATACGGCACAACTTGTGCTCCTTATCTTGCTGTAAGGACTCTACTGCAACTAGTAGAGGACGAAGGATCCAAATACCCGCTGGCAGTCGCTCCAATGACTGAAACCCGCTACGTAGATGACATCTACGGGGGAGCTGACACAGAGACGGAAGCGATTGCAATCGCTAAACAAACCAGGGAACTCTGTGCAGCTAGATGCTTCCCATTAACAAAATGGTCAAGCAACAGCGCTCGGTTACTCGCTACAATGTCACCAAACGATCAACCAGTGAATTCGCTACGGGAAATCGGAGATACTACGGTGAAGGTCCTCGGAGTTGGCTGGAATCCTCACCACGATGTATTCCAGTTCAACTATCACTTGCCTGAAGATCCTCCAGCAACAAAACGGGCACTCTTGTCTGAAATTGCTCGTCTGTATGATCCACTGGGATTCCTCGCTCCGATCATCATCAAAGCCAAGGTGATCATACAAGAACTCTGGCTTGAAAAACTGGGCTGGGATGATCAATTGGCTCCGACACAACTCCACAAGTGGACGTTATTTCGAGCAGACCTCACCAACCTTGCTAACCTCCGGGTGAACAGATGGATTAATCTCAAGGAGAATGTGTCTGCAGAGCTCCACGGGTTCTCAGACGCATCCCAACTCGCTATGGCTGCGGTGGTCTACCTGAAGGTAACGGATCTTCAGGGGAATTCGTCAGTTGCGCTTTTATGCTCCAAAACTCAAGTAGCCCCTCTGAAACCACTCACAATTCCACGGTTGGAGTTGAACGCTGCCGTACTTCTCACCAGACTTACTCTCTACGTGCGGAAAACACTCAACTTGGAGCAACTACCAATCTATTTGTGGACTGACTCTGCAGTAACCCTCGCTTGGATACAAAGTCAACCCTCTCGCTGGAAAACTTACGTACGCAACAGGGTTGCGAAAATACAGGACACTCTTCCTGGAAGCCGCTGGACCTTTATCGCTGGGAAAAGTAATTCAGCTGACTGTGCTTCGCGAGGACTGTCAGTTGGCAAACTGCTGAAACACCCGCTTTGGTGGTCGGGTCCAAAATGGCTCAGCTTGTCCCAAGAAAACTGGCCAACTATTGAACCACCTGCTACGACCGCAACTCATCAGGAAGAGAGACCAGGTCTAACCTTCATGACATTCGCTAAAACAGATTCACATCCTCTGCAAATTCTCTTAGAACGCTTTTCTCGCTGGGTTTCGCTGGTTCGAACGCTTGGAATCTGTCTACGTGCCATCAGCCGAATGAAAAAGGTGCCACAGTCCTCACTAGCCACCCCGCTATCCGCTGGAGACCTGGAACCCGCAAAATGGCTACTGGTCAAATATACACAAAGCCAGTACTTCTCATCGGAACTCAAGCTGCTTTCTGACGGGGGATTCCTACCAAAAAATCACCCACTCGCCAAGCTGACCCCCTTTATTGACTATCATGGGATTTTGAGAGTCGGTGGCCGCTTGAAAAATTCGCTATTGGACAGTCAGCAGAAGAATCCAGCGATTCTGCCTAGATACTCACTGCTGACGTCACTCCTCATCGATCATGCACACAAACGGAACTTTCACGGGGGAACGCAATTGACTCTGGCTGCGTTACGCCAATCCTACTGGATTATTGGTGGCCGCGTACCAGTCAGATCTCACATCTTACGCTGCGTAGTCTGTGCTAGACACCGAGGTGTTCGAGCACAGCAATTGATGGGACAACTGCCCCCCTCTAGAGTGACTCCCGCCCGAGCGTTTCTACATACAGGATTAGACTACGCTGGGCCAGTCACTCTGAAAACCTTCCAGGGTCGTGGAGCGAAAACTTACAAGGGGTGGATTGCAGTTTTCGTGTGCTTCACGACCTCCGCTATATATCTGGAACTCGTCACGGACTACTCTACAGGCGCATTCATCGCAGCGTATCGGAGGTTCGCAAGTCGCCGGGGCGTCTGCCACACCATATATTCGGACTGTGGTACAAGCTTTGTGGGTGCAGATGAAACTCTAAGGGCTGAATTCGCATCAGGATCAAGATCACTGGGAGAACTTTCACATTTACTGGCTACAGATGGCACAACCTGGAAGTTCAATCCGCCTGGAGCTCCGCACTTTGGAGGTAAATGGGAAGCTGCTGTCAAATCTATCAAATTCCATCTCACTAGAACTATCGGAGAGCATCTGATGACTTACGAGCAGCTCACTACGGTTTTGACACAGATCGAAGCCGTGGTAAATTCTCGGCCTCTCGCCCCACTCTCGGAAGATCCTGCCGACCTGGAACCACTAACTCCAGGTCACTTCCTCATTGGAGAACCACTCACCGCTGTACCGGAACCCTCGCTACCTTCAACAACGGAATCGACGCTAACTGGGTACAAGTTGCTACAGCAACTGTTGCAACAGTTTTGGAGACGTTGGAGCAACGAAGTGCTTCAACGTCATCAGGGCATCTCCAAATGGCATCGGGTGTCCAACGACATCAAAGTTGGCTCTCTGGTGCTCCTCACAGACGAGCGGTTCCCACCTACCAAATGGCCACTCGCTAGGGTAAACGCTATCCACCCAGGGAAGGACGGACATACCCGCGTAGTAACACTGAAGACAGCTACCACGGAACTGATCCGACCAATTGCAAAACTATGTGTTCTGCCCATTGAAGATCTTGACGTCTCAGCCGTCAACCCGGGGGAGAATGTTCAGTCAACACCCAAATTGCCCGGGCGAGGCGAAGTTCGGCTTACCCGCAGCAAGAAGGCAGCACTAAGCAGAGCATAGATCACCCGACAATCGATAGCCAATAAATGAATTTCTAGTTCAAATTCACTGACACTTGCGCATTTCGCTATTCTCTGACGTCACTCGCTACGAATTTTCTTATTGGCTCTTAGCTATGGGACATGCTTAGTCTTCCTCACAGGGTAGAAGACTCGATTTCTAACGGTTTCCGCCATTATTACTTTCGGCTACCTCTAGTTCACCTCGTGTTCTTTTTCTTGCCGCTAATTCTTCTAATTCTTTGGCTACCTCTAGTTCACCTCGTGTTCTTTTCTTGCCGCTAATTCTTCTAATTCTTTAGCTACTGATAACAACAATTACTGTGTGAGAATTCGCTTTGAAGCATTTATTAAACTAATTGTGATCTCGGGTAATTCGCTAACTGTATATAGTGTGTCCAATAAATATCGTTATAATTCTTTTTTGCTAAATTTAGTGCGCGCAGTTTTTTTATTGTGACGACCTGTACCAAACCA